>NW_022631077.1:6765155-7041721 GCF_010015895.1 Lontra canadensis
GATGATTCCATGCACTTAGTACTACAGGAGCTCAAAGGTTGAAAAATATGTCTTTCAGAGTCAGTGACAGCATCCCAGAGTAAACATATGAGTTCAGTTTTAAAGAATAAGTAAAGATTTTTCAGAATATGACAAATTTTATGGGCTAAATGGCCTATCACTTCAAGAAATAGGTGATATAAACAAAAAGGGGATTGGTTGAATTGTTACAGATTAAAAGATGCTGAAGAAACATACTAACAGGAGAAGCGGGGGCACCTGGGTGGCTCAGTCAGTTAAGCGGCTGACTTCTGATGTCAGCTCAGGTCTTGATTTCAGGATTATGAGTTCAAGCTTCACTTTGGACTCCACACTGGGTGTAGACCCTCCTTAAAAAAAAAGAAGAAACATGCCAACTAAATACAATATGAAATATGGAAACAGATAAGATGGGATAGTTAGGAATTGTTAAATGTTTAATAGTAAATTGATATGGATAAAATATAATGTCTTAATAATGACAGTAGTTAAGGAATTATTACTCATTTTGTTAGATAATCTAATGATTTGTTACTGAGTTTATAATAGTCTTTTATTTCAGAGTTACAAACTGAGGCATTCACAAATAAAAGGTAATAATGACTGCAATTTACTTGAAAATACTACAGAAAATAAAATTGTGGATGATAGATGACACAAAACTGACAAAGTTACCAACTGTTGAAGCTGGTTGATTGTGAATGGAAATCCATTTGTACTATTCTTCTTATGCTAATTCTATGTTTAGGAATTTCCATAATAAAAATTAAAATATATTCTTTAATCATCAACATTTTTCAAAACAGCTTCAGGACATTTAACACCTGATCTTCACCTTAATTTATTCTGAATCATAGACAGCATTGATTAATATTTCAGTCACGGTGGTAATATTTTTTTCTGGGTCATGGTCTTTTGTATTCCAAATAGGTATTGGCCATGGCATCAGGCAGAATAAGAATTTATTGGACCTATTTGTGTTTCCTCTGTGGATTAGATGAAGATGACATATTTTTTTCAGAGAGAAATACTTGGGGAAAGATCTCTTTGTCTTCATTGCTATTGGACTTATGAATGATTTTTTTTTTTTTATCAGCTCTGAAACTGTAAGCCCATACTTTTGACTCTGAGGATAAGCGGATAGGATTTTAAAACTTTCTACCCAAAGGTTTGCAAAAAAATGAAAAACAATTTTAAAAATTGACTTCAAATAGTCTCAGGTACACAAATTTTATTTTTAAAATCTGCTAGATGATGGAACACCTGGGTACTTCAGTCAGTTAAGTGTCTGACTCTTGATTTCGGCTCAGTTTATGATTTCAGCGTTGTGGGATCACCCTTATGTTGGGCTCACTTTAAATTCTCTCTCTCCATTTCCCTGTCTCCCTCTTTGCCCCCACTTAAAAAAAAAAAAAAAACTGGGGCACCTGGGTGGCTCAGTGGGTTAATGCCTCTGCCTTTGGCTCAGGTCATGATCTCAGGGTCCTGGGATCGATCCCCGCATCAGGCTCTCTGCTCAATGGGGAGCTTGCTTCCCTCTCACTCTCTGCCTGCCTCTCTGCCTACTTGTGATCTCTGTCTGTCAAATAAATAAAAAAACTCTTAAAAAAAAAAAAAAAAACCCAGCTAGATGAAGGAAAAAAGAAGGGGAAGGTCATTCCAGGTAAGGAAAATAATATTGGGCATTTGCTAACTAACAAATTTTTCCGAACTTACAAATTTGTATTTAATGTATAAACAAAAGAGAATTAATGCAGGTTTGAAATAGGGGAATAACAGAGTTGTGTTTGTTTTTTAAGTATCTCAGATAATGTGGAGTGTGCAATAATGGGAGAATAATCTGGCAACAGATACATCAAAAAGAGGAAGCTTCTGAAATGAAATAGTCCTGACAAAAGTTAACGAGAGCCAGAACTATACCATGGCATTAGGAATGGAAGCAAATGCTTTGTCTGAGACAGATTTGATTAAGATTTGGACGCTCAGTGGAAGAAGAGACAGGAGGAAGCATAGCCCAGTAATGACATCACTAGCCTAAACAGGAATATGGATCTTAGAGCAGGCTTGGGGAAGGGAGACATGAATACTATGTTAGATATGTTCACCCGAAATGTCTACAGGACATCCAGGCAGAGCTGAGGATGACAGCTTAGGACTAGATGTTAGTTTTCTTTTATTGTGGTAAAAGATATGCCCAGGGAAATAAAGGTAGAACAAGACAAGATCAAAGGCAGAACCCTGGTGAGCCCACAAGGAAAACATGGGAATGAAGGAGTTGCAGGTTAAAAAAGGATTGGGCAGAGGTGAAGAGAACAGTAGGAAAATGTTACCAATTACAGTAAAGCTTCATGGGATTGGTGAGATTTGAGGAAAGGCTTGATTATGGAAGAATACCATGTTAGGGAGCTGTAATAATCCATGAAGAAGAAATGCTGAGTAAACAAACATGAACATGAATGTGCGTATTTAGCTAAATGAATTGAAGCAATTCGAGTCTACAGAGCCTTTATTTTTAGTTATTTTTGCAGTATTTGTTTTATGGTAGTCTTTGTTCTCTTGAACCTAGCAGAGGCATAATTATAAGCAGGAGTATTTTAATTAATGCTGATTGCATTTTACCCTGAAACACCTGCAAAATTCAAAGCCTAAATTATCTTTTGTAATAATGAGCTACAGAATTTGAGCTTTTGGCTTCTATAAAATGACAGTTGAGCTCAGAATTATACCAATTATTGCCCAGTAGAATGTCTTTCCTCTCTTTATTGAAAGTAAATATTTCCTTTTATTTTTTACCTCCAGAGTCCATTCTCAAATATCTAACTGCCAAACAGGTGATAAGCTGTGGCAAATTTTTATACTTCACACAAGAAAGACAGGGAAGTAGTGGATTTCATTTTCTCTTTTGTTTATTTTTTTATTTCCTCTTTCACTAGATTGAAGTCCTGTCCCCCTACCCAAGTTCAGCTTTACTGCTCAAACACTTAATGTCTTTCTCATCACTAGAAAAAGTTTCTGTCCAAAAAAAACTGCAATCTTAGAAGGAAGAAAAGGAGTTGATGACTGGTTGATGTTTTCCATCATTGTAAGAATAGAGAGCACTTTTTGAGCCAGAAACAGAATTGAAGGAGATAAAACTGCTTCCTTTGACATTTTGAAACAAGTCATTATTTTTGAAGTTGTCGTGAATTTCTAAATCATATATTAAAGGACACACACCAACTGAGGGTTGCTGGGGGGAGGGGGGTTCTGAGAAGGGGGGTGGGGTTATGGACATTGGGGAGGGTATGTGCTATGGTGGGTGCTGTGAAGTGTGTAAACCTGGAGATTCACAGACCTGTACCCCTGGGGAAAAAATAAATATATGTTTATAAAAAAAATAAATAAATAAATAATTTAAAAAAGGAGAAAAAAAATAAAAAAAAAATAAAGGACACACACCTGTATGTTCTAATCCACATCTTCCTCATGTAAATTTAAGTATTAGTTGAGATTATAAATAATATATACACGTACTAAAAATATCCTTCCTGAGGTTCTATATTCATCTCATTTGGAGGACACAGTGGGTGGGAGATTCCAAAGTAATCTGTGATGCTAGGTCTTTGTGTTCATGTCATTCAAAAGAGAAAGTTAGGATAATGATAAATTTCTTATTTACTGCACATTAGAAAAGGAACCCCACCAAGGCTGTACCTTTTGATGCATCTATAGCCTGGGTATCGAAAAGCCAGTATACAGAGGCTGATGACCAAAGCTTCAGATTAGGGCTGGGAGAAAATTCCCTCCAGGATACAACTGTGAAAAGCCAGTTTCTCATTACTAGTGTATGACCTTGTGTGAAGTTTAAATTGGGTTGAGCAAGGTGGCCAAATCCTTCTTTTATCAAAATGAAGCATATTGTCAAAAGAAAAAGGTACCAGCTGATCCATAGTGGTTGTTCTATTACGATTTTATCTTCTTGATGGTAGGGCATAATTTATTTCCTTTCACGAGAATGGGATGGACTATTTGAAGGATTCTGAATAAAAGGCATTAAAAGGAAAATTCTATTGGTAAAAATACAAAAAATAGACAGCAGTTGGAAGATTTTTTAGTATGACAAGAGCGTTTCAATGAAGTGCTTTCAATGAAAGCATTAATATGAGGTAAATTCTATGCTAATGGATCTTTAAAGCTTCCGACTTTAACAATTTGATTTGTCCATAACATACATACTAGCTTTGTGGGGCTTAGCACTATAAGGAAAATATTGTAGAATACTCTTATGCCTAAATTAATAAAACTAGGTGAATTTAAAGAAGACTCACATCGGAACCAAGTTTGGGAAATGTTTCTCAGCTCTCATTTTCTGCACAGACATGGAAGGGAGGGTGCATTCGGTGCTGGTATCATATTATACTTGCCACTCGTAGGTCAAGTGTTCGACTGCGTCATATTTAGCCTGAGAAGTCTCAGGGATCACATTTGGGAGACCTTTCCTTCTGTTGAAGATGTTCGCCAGTGAACAACTATATGAATACATGAGAAACCATAGGTCATTTCCCTCTTGACACTGTAATGCTAAATACAGGTAAATTGCCCATTATACTGAACAGGGAAACTCACCAGGATATATTTCAAGGATGTTATGGAGTTAGAGGCTGAGAACAAATTCATACATAGCATCTATGAAAAGAATCATTGCTTAAATTTGGTTTAAAAGCTAGGAAGGTCCTGGAATGTCAGCAAAATGAGAAAGTAGTATTGAGAAGATAAAATCCACAGATTGATTAAGAAAGCCATTCATAATTTGATACAAACCTACCTTTCCATTTCAAGGCTGCCAATTTCCATTGTGTTGCTCAATTGTAAAGCATTGATTAACTGTGGGCGTGCCTTCCACCTTTACAATATCTGTAGGATTATATATTTAGGACAACAATTTCTGACAGATGAGTAAGGGCAACTCCTAATTCTCATAAAGGTGTCATTTGGGGTCAAAGAAGGGTTGTTCCAACCTTATCCTCTATAGTATCCAAAATTAAACTCCCACACCAGTTGTCTTAGATTGAATTCTGTGAGAAACAGACTCTGAGATGGAAATTTGCATGCCAGAAATTTAAGGGAGTGCACCCTTAGGACGAACACCAGAAGGAGGTGAAGGAAACAGGGCTGAACAGATAGGAGAATTGAACTGCAGTGCAGACTCAACAAAGACATCAAGCAATCCCACAGGGAGCTCCTGGGCTGTGACAGCCCTTCAAAATTGTTCACTCTGAGGGAAAGAGACTTGGGTTTTATGGTCCTGCATAGACCAGCCATTGGATATGGACTCTTTGTGGAGAGGGAACCTGACCTAGGGTGAGACAGACCTAGAACCTGACCTTCAGCTGAGAGCAACTTCCAGAAAGTGATTGAGTGGACAGCCATCAACACTTCTAACAGATGGGGGATGAGTACATGGTCCCTCAGGGGAGCCTGAGGAATGTGCCAAGACATTCACCACACCAGCCTTATCTCTCAGTGTTCTTATTGTTTCCCCTGTCCATTAATGTAACAGATATATACCAGGTACTCAATCAATTGACCATAAGTTGTCTACTGGGTCTTGGCATATAAAGGTGAATGGAAAATGATCTTGCATTCTAAGGGGGGGAAACACAGGAAAAAAAAAGTTATAAAAAGATAAAATAGGGGCGCCTGGGTGGCTCAGTGGGTTAAAGCCTCTGCCTTCGGCTCAGGTCATGATCCCAGGGTCCTGGAATCGAGCACCGCATCAGGCTCTCTGCTTAGCAAGGAGCCTGCTTCCCCCTCTCCCTCTGCCTGCTTCTTTGCCTGCTTGTGATCTCCGTCTGTCAAATAAATAAATAAAATCTTAAAAAAAAAAAAAAGACAAAAATATACTATAAATAGAATATAATCATGGTCATTGCACTGAGCTTTGGGAAGGCAGAAAAGGGAATTTTACTTCATGGGGCGGTTCAGTCTGTCATTCATGGGAGATGGAAAGCTTGAGCTCAGTGCATGTATATTCCAATTTCCATGCTTCCCATGTGACCTGGCATGCCCTCTCCACTCTTTTTTGCCTATTTAAATCCTCTTCTTTCTGGCCCTGAGCCAGTTCTAACTACTACAACAAGCCTTCCTTAATCAGCCCACCGTTTGCCCTTGAAGAGTGCTGCTCAACACAATCCCAGTTACTTCTTATGCTACATGTCACTTATCATTTCATACAGGTGTCATGTCACCCTGCCTAAATGGTAAACACCAAGACAATAGTAGTTGAAACCACACCAGCAATGGCTTAATAAATGGTTATCACCACAGAATATAGAGCCCAAAAAGACATTAGAGATGATCCCAAATAGGGGGAGGGTTGGGATTCAAGAAAGGAGATCATAACTTTCTAATGTCTGCCAGGTGGCAAAATAAAGATTTAAGTTTAGGACCAAGTTCATTGATACCCACCCCCTGCCTTACACTGTGTCCTCCAATGAATGAAGCAATTCATAAGTCTCAGTGTTAGCAAATCTAAGGAAACATTGAAGAACATATTAGGAATTAGATCCCCCCCCCAAATAATGGATAAATTTTATCAACTCATCAAGTGACTTTGCTTATGACTGCCAAACATTGTTCAGTGTTACTAGATATATGTTAGGTGGGTGTTTAGATTTAGATATTTGTTTAGGTAAAGATCACAAGTGCTTCTTATTACAGATTCAACAGAGGTTGGGGGAAATCCATAATACAATGTGTGTTTCCAATTGAGCTATTATGGAGAAACTGGAATATTTTTGTTATCTCTGTAATCTCTACAGTCGGCCTCCAAAAGTGCCCAGGTACTACCATGAGATATAATGAAAGAGTGGTTTAATTAGTCATGACAATATGTATGTGTGTGTGTGTGTGTGTGTGTGTGTCTGTGCTTGCACACACACACTTGTTCCCTTGATACATACATCTGTTTGAACCAGTTGCAGTTGAACAAACTGAGTAAAACCAGGGTCCCTCCACAGGCTGACAATCAGATTTACCCAGGGATGTTTTAAAAGAGTCCTGTGTCCCGCTACCTGGAGATCTTCATTGACTGGGTATGAAACGAGGTCCAGCAGGCTACGTATGATGAGTTCCCCAGGTAATCTTCATAGGTAGCCCAGCTGGAAAGTCATATTGCTGTAAAGGGTAAGGTGACAGAGCTTGGTCGCTTCTTAGTATTACCCCAGAGGGTGATGTGGCTGTACCGCCAATTTACGGCCCCTGCCTGCCAGTCAGTTTCGGGCAGTGCCATCAGTCACAGTGAGATGTGGAGGGAGAGATGAAGGACAGACACAGCCACAGCCATGCCATGAAAAACAACGCAAACTCTCTACCTTATGTGCCTTATCAAGAACATCCTTGAGGGTGGTTTATAACAAATGCTTCTCTCAGTATTGAAATGCATGCTCCCGGTTCAGGACTCTCCCTCGAGGGTCCTCACTGTGCTACCGATTCTAACCCCCTGTGTGTTTATCTCTAATCATCATGCTGGAATTCCCAAAGAGATACTGCACTTCAATGATTTGTGGTACTTGAGTCGCACTTCCTAATTTAAGAGGACAATAGATGATTGGAAAGAACTTGAGAGCTATTCATGGCCTTAAGGGCATAAATAAAATAGGTCTTTGCAATAAGAGTTTATTTAATCTCCAAGAAGTGGGTGCATGTCGATGTGGGAACTTAAAGTGTAGTCCACAAAATAAAGTGAAGAAACTTAGATTCATTTAAATTTGCTTAACAACACTAAGTATTTATAATGATAGCAGACAGAACCATACTCAAAAATATGATCAGAGGGGTGCCTGGGTGGCTCAGTGGGTTAAGCGTCTGCCTTCGGCTCAGGTCATGATCTCAGGGTCCTGGGATTGAGCCCCGCATCAGGCTCTCTGCCTACTTGTGATCTCTCTCTCTCTGTTTCAAATAAATAAATAAAATCTTAAAAAATATATGATCAGAAGGATTTACTGACTTCTTCTGTTCAGAAGCATTGTTTTTAAGTGCTGTAGGCTATTAGTCTGCTCATTTGACTAAATTCTTTAAAAAAAAAATCTTTTTTCTGCTGAAGTGTGACTGATATACATTTTAATAGTCTCAGGGCTGTAATACGATTCAACATTTGTATATGCTACAAATGATCACCACTGTAAGTCTAGATACCATCCACTACCATACAGAGTTACAAAAAAACTCTCTTGTGATGGGAACTTTAAGATATGCTTTCTTGGCATCTTTCAAATTTGTAATAGAATATTACTGACAACAGTCACTATGCTGTACATTACATCCCCATGACTTATTTTGTAACTCGAAGATTGTACCTCGTGACCCCTTCTTCACCCATTTTGCCTACCTCCCAACGCCCCTCCTTTCTAGCAACTACCAATCTGTTCCCTGTCTTTATGAGTTTCATTTTACTTTATGAGTTTCACTTTTCATTTGTTTGTTTTGTCTTTGGATTTCACATATAAGTGAAATCATACAGTATTTGTCTTTCTGTCTGACTTATTTCACTTACCCTCAAGGTCCATCCATGTTGTTACAAATGGCAAGATTTTGTTCTTTTTTGTGGCCGAGTAATATTACACAGTATATATACCAAAACTTCTTTATCCATTCAGCCAAGAAGTGACCACACTCTGTCACCTCACGCTTTACAACAATATGATTTCCAAACCTGGCTACCTGTGAAAATTACCTGGGGAGCTCTTCATATGACGCTTCTGGACTCAGTTTTTCTGGGTTCATCCATTCAAAATCAACCTTGTTACAATGGAAAGGATAGAATTCTTCTAGATGGGAAGTCTTATTTAGCAAAGTTAGAGAAAAAGGACACTTACCCCAACGGAATTTTCATATGTACCACTTCAAAGAATGTAATAATTCTGAATTCTCTTGACCCCTGTCCCTGAAGAGAGTCCTAACAGGCCCCTGCCTTCTTCTAGATGCTTTAGGGTTAGCAAATGAATCTTCACATATGGTCAAGGCTCTTTTCAAATTGCTGCTTTTGTGCTGAGTCCCAGACAAGTGAGTCTGTGTGGGAGTACTAGAAGAGTAGCATTTCCATTCCCTAGCCCTATGGTTCTCCTAGGCCAACGTCCCATTGGCTTTAAAGCCAGACATTTTGGAGGCTCATTGCTATGGCTCAGTTCCCAAGGGTTGAGGTGCCTGATGTGGGACCCAAAACCCTCACTTCTCAGGGAGAAACTCTGGATTTGTGAGATTCTTCCCAATTGTAGGTCATTGCACCAGGGGGCGGGGGAAGGTTGTGAGACCATGTCTCTGCCTCTTCTCCGCTTGGTGTGGTTCTTTTCTGCTTTATTGTAAGGAGCTGTTCAGCTATTTTTTGGATCCCTTTCAGAGAGAACTATTTCATATGTAGCTGTGGATTTTTGTGTTATGGGAGGAAGTGAGTTCAAGATCTTCCTATTCCATCATCTTGAGCAGCCTCTCTAATTCAGAATTATTCAGTTCTCTAAGGTGGTACGTATTAAAATTTCCTTAGCGCACATGTCCTTTTTTCTCTACCTTTGTTAAATAAGATTTCCCATCTAGAAGAATTCTATCCTTTTCATTGTAACAAAGTTGATTTTAAATGGATGAACCCAGAGAAATTGAGTTGCATTCCCTCAGCACTCCATAATTGCCGAATAACAGGAACTGATTACTCCAAGACAAAAACCTGATCTCATTAGTACCTGCTGTCTTGGTAGAGGGAAGACAATTATATGTGAGGGGTACTATGCTTTTGGAAATGCTAATTAATTATACATTATTTATTGGAAATGCAATGATCTCCATATACTGCAGTTAGGAAAACAGAGGAAGCGAGGACTTAAATAGCTGAGACATTCTGAATCATAGTCACTTGTTTTCTAGGCTGGTTTGAAATCAACTTTATATCCCTAGTGTTTCTTTCCCCTTTACATCTGATGGCCTGTCAAGGTCTAGGAGTATGGGATAGAAAGAACTCTGTCATCTGTCAGGTTTCAGCCAAGCTAAGCCAGACTGGGTAATTTAATTTTCCTTTTATGAAGGAAAATAATTGATGCATGCATAACAATGACAGTAAATTAAAATTTTCCCAGCCTAAACCAAAAGGCCAATGACAATTAAGAGGTAGCAGCAAGTGCCATGCTGGTTTCTGACAAATTAAGTTTCTTTGTGTCAGTGTTGCAAAATTGTAACCATACTAAAGTTTTTATACATTGTTTTTCTACTGCGCTCTGACATTAGTAACAAATGTCTGAGAAGAAATGGGGTATCTTTACACACCAGGCAGAGAGAGGGTGAGGACTTTCAGTTCTCACAGCCTAGTAATTTGCTTTCTCTGCAATACACATGTCTAGTGTGCCAGGGGAAAATAAAAGAACAAAGATGAAAAAACAACAGCATTGTTGACCTTGATTTGTTCTCATAATGTGTTCTTTAAATGTATCCATCAATTCTTCCAAATATGTGGTTACCAAATGCTAGAATATGGGAATATGCATAGTTCACTTAAAATCTTTATGTAATTTCCCATTTCACCTAAATCAGCTTCAGGACACATTGGAAAGAGGCAGAAAAGCTGGGTGTGTCTCTGACATTTGCTCGTATGTCCAGTAACACCCTCAAGACTCAGCTCTATACCTGTTAGTGGGGGGGAGGGCTCAGATAGAAGTCTATAGACCCTTTAAAAATTTATATTATGCAAATTTTAAAACAGATTAAAGTAGAAGCACAGTATAATAAAGCTTATGTATTTATCACACAGCTTCAATCATCAGCAACAGTTTCCAAACTTTTTGGTCACATACTCTTATCACTGAGTTAATGAGAACTCATACACAAGTTCTGTATAAGTTATGAACATGCATTACTGTATCACCGTATCATTCACAACTTAAAATACACTTCACAGGTATCTGTTTTTAAAGTATGAGTTTAAACATAATGAAGTTTTGTATGAGAATGTTCATAGCAGCTTTATTTGTGAGAGCTAAAAGCTGGAACCAATCCAAATGTCCTTCAGCGGGTGAATAGGTAAGCCAACCTGTCTATTCATACAATGCAATGCTACTTGGTAATAAAAAAGAACAAAGTAGTGATAAATGCAACAACATAAATGAATCTCAAAAACATTCTGAGAAGCCAGTCTCAAAAGGTAACATACTCTGTTGTTTCATTTATTTGACATTCTTGAAGGGACAAAACTGTTGTCATGGAAAATTAATCAGTATTTGCCACCAGTTATAGGCAGGGTAAGTATGTGATTATACAGAGATAACATAAGAGAGTTTTTTTTTTTGAGGTGATGAAACTGTTCTATATACTGGTTACACTGGTGGCTACCCAAATCTATACAGGTATTAAAATTCATAAAACTATACACCAAAAGCAAAAAAAAAAAAAAAAAAAAAAAAAGAGTCCATTTTATTATAAGATAAATACCAAAATAAGTAAAGAGAAAAATCTAATAAAATTCTAATATTTTCTCTTTGTACTCCATTGCCTCATCTTCCATCTTTAACTTGGAAGCCAGTAAACTAAATTACCTCTAAATTCCCTTTTAGTGATCATAATCTGAAATTATGACATTACTATAACACATTTAAAACCAGTCAAAAATCCTTTCACACTTATCCCATTGAGAGGTAGGGTCTATGTCCCATCCCTTCAAAGCTGAGAGAGCTGTCTCACTGCTTGGACAAATGCAATACAGAGGAAATTATTGTGTCCATTTCTGGGGCCAGATCTGAAGAGAATGAAAGCTTCTACTTACTTCCTCTTGGAACACTCAATCTCAGAAACAAATCACAATGCTAGGAGGAAGGAGAAGCAGCACAACAGACAATTCCATGTAGAAAGAAACAAAGGCTCTTAACTAACAGCATTCTGGCTGACCTCCCAGCCAACAACCAGCCACAACTTGCCAAACGTATGAGTGAGCCATGTTGGAAGTGGATACCCAGTCCAAGTAAACCATGTCAGCTGACATCATGTAGACAGATGAAGGTATTACCACCAATCCCTGCCCAACTGGCAGATTCAGGAGCAAAATTAATTACTATGGTTGTTTTAAGCTGCTAAATGTTGGGTTGTTTGTTATATAATAATAGGTAACTGAAAGATTTCCTCAGAAAAAGTAGCCCTCAGAGTCAGGAGTATTAATGTGTCAACCTCAACAACCTGTGTTAAAATTGTCTGAAGTTTTGTGAGAAAACCACCCCCCTCCATCTCTCATCAACCCTACTGAATAAGAATTTCTTGAAATGGGGATTCAGAAACCCACATTTTTAACAAGCTGCCCATGTGATTCTAGTGCATGCTAATGTTTGACCCCCAGCATTTCAGACACCCTGAAAAGATTAATTGGAAATAGCTGAACCAAGGAGGTGATGTCACATGTCACTGCCAGAAAAGATAAAGAAATTCAATAAAGAAAGTAAAATTACTACAAGCCAATCAGGTAGAGAGATTCTTGAGGTAAACTCCTTCTATCAGACAAAACAGAACTCAGCAAAGCATAGATTCTACATGGATATGAAAGTAACAAATAGTAAGACCAGGTGTATTGCAAAGAAGGGGTAGGAACACTGATGTTCATTAAAGCCACATTATATTCATAGGATATGTAAGTCCTGTGATTTTTATGACTTTTGACAAGTTAAGTAAGAATGACTTACTATGGAGGCTAATGGGCTAATTTTTTATATCTTTCCTCTGAAGCTTAATGTAGTGCTTTTCATAAATATATATATATGTATATATATATATATATGTATGTATACACACACACACACGAAAAACCATTTTACAAACTATAATCATCCATATTTTTAGATACAAATTTTTTGCTTATTAAAACTATTTGTGCCTAAAGTAGACACCTGGAAGATATGTTTCCCACCTTCCACCACAAAATAAAAGATATTTTTTTTTATTGCAACATCCCCTTCAAGTTTACTTTGAAATGAAGTAGAAAATGAGTAAACTGCAAGAAATCATCATTGTGTTATAATCAGTAAAAACAAATGCTATCAAAAGAAGAGTCAGGATATATATTTGAACTTCAAGGTGTTCAGAGTAGGCTCCAAAAGACAGAAATGGAAAAGACCTGAGATTCACAAGAGAACATAGAAGATTTCTAGATATACCTTCACAAACCAGTATTTTTCTTGTTTGTTTTAGTTTTTGTTTTGCCATGGCTATAAGTCATCTAGAACATAGTCAGATGTTCTTTGAGTAATCTTTTGCTGATTACTTATCAAGTAGTGTCTAAGATTTATATTTAGTTATTACTGATTTCTCCCACTGAGAAATATATCCAAAAATTTTTCCTCTGTACTCAAGAAAGTAAAGCAAATGTACTAGAATTAAATCTGAGTTTTAATATTAAAACTCAAGGGTTGATGAGCAGTAAATAGCATTAGCTCGGGGATTAAATAATCAAATAATAAATGGGAACACACCACATACAGAGTCCCACAGGTAACAAGGACTTGGTTAAGTTTATTTACCTTAAATCCTTCTAAAGTTAAAATAATTCCTTTGCTTCTTAGGGTCTCTGATACAACTTTTTTTTTGAACATATGCTCACTTTCATAGCTTGATACCACTATAAAATTAGCTGTACATATGAGTATAAAAGTAGTTGTATTACTAAAAACATTGTGCTAGGAAATAAAATACAAAATTTCCACTCAATCCCCATGTCTGGAATAAATGTTTTAATATAAAATACCTTTTTGTTTTAGATTTCTAATGTAATACATAATGCCCTATAACAGTAAATTAGAAAATTCAGCAAGTTTATTAAGTATAATCTTATCTTTTATCCACAAGTTTTAAGACTTTGACTTGCATAATGCTAGACTGGTCTTCTCTGACCATCTTCAAGATTCCCTTTTAGATGGAGGGAGGAGGAATTGGAGGAGGGTGGTCAAGAGGTTCCAACTTCCAGTGATCAGATAAATGAGTAGTAGGGATATAGTGTACGACATGAGGACTATAGCTAACACTGCTGTGTAACATATATGGAAGTTGTTAAGAGAGTAAAACCTAAGAGTTACCACAAGGAGAAAATTTTTTTTTCTTTCTATTTTTATCTATATAGATGATGGACATCAACTGAATGTATTAAGGTAATCATTGTGCAATATATGTAAATCACACCATCATGATGTCCATCTTAAACTTCTATGGTGATATATGTCATTTGTTTCTTAATAAAACTAGAAAATAGAATTTCTTAAGAAAGAAACAAGATCCATGGTACCTGGGTGGCTCAGTCGTTTGAACCTCCAACTGTTGGTTTGATCTCACAGTCATGATCTCACAGTCTTGTGGGACTGAGTCCCATGTCAGGCTCTGTGCTCAGTAGAGAGTCTGCTTCAGATTCTCTCTCCCTCCAATTGCTCTCTCTCTCGAGTAAATAAATAGATAAAAATCTTAAAAATAATTTTAAAAATTAAAAAAAATTTAAAATTCCCCTTTGATAAAACCACAAGACAAAGTAGTAGCTACTCTATTTAATATTGTAAGGAATTGGGGCACCTGGGTGGCTCAGTTGGTTAAAGCATATGCCTTTGGCTCAGGTCATGATCTCAGGGTTGTGGGATCGAACTCTACATTGGGCTCCCTCGTCAGTGGGGAGCCTGCCTCTCCCTCTCTCTCTGCCTCGCTCCCCAGCTTATGCCCTCCATCCCTCTCTTTCTGTCAAATAAATAAATCTTAAAAAAAAATTACAAGGAATTTTCTGAAATTGGAAAAGGAACAAAGTCGCCAGTGTGGAGCAGGGGCTGGGAAATGGGCAGATCCAGCTCACCAGTGAGCTTGGGTGGAGGCTCCTCTCTGGGTCTACCTCATACGCTTTGGCTCCAGGGGCTTCCACATTTCTGTCAGAAGGTCCGTGGTGAGAAGACTCTTGCATGAGGCAGTGTCTAGAGATAAGTAAGAAATAAGACTCAGGAGCCGACATGATCACTTGCGCAGCATTTAGTCAATTCAGGGAGCTGAAGACACAAATATCTGAAGAGTCAAGCAGGGAGTGAAACCTAAACATTTTAATAAACAAAAAACAAGCTTGCCTGGAAAGTTCAAGTGTGATAGGTACATTTATTACTAAAGGGAGTAAATGCATTTTCTGCTAAATTTACTCACAGAAAAGACTCGACTCCTAGTCTTGCCTCTGTTTGACATTCCTGTGAGATTCCATTATTTGTTTTCTCAGAAAATATTAGCAAGGAGTAGCCGCTTCCCAGTGTTAGGACCTTGTAAATGACATTGTGTATAATGAACTGGCATTTATTTTTAATGAATGTTATCTTCTTTTTATCTTCACAAACTTGCAATTTATTTAAGATGTGTGAATTTGACTGATTCTGTGATGCACATGAAATAGGGAGGGTGATGCCATCTCCATTTCAGGTTAAAACGTTACTTTATGATATTTTAAAATCAGTGACTAATGACTTAGTAATGATCACAACCCCTGAACTGAGCTGTGTGTATTTGGTAATACAGATATGTAGGAGAGACTCCCAAAATCAGGGTCAGGCAACTGAAAGATTTCCCTCCCCATGTCTGAAAACCACAGTAAAATTTTAAAGTTACCTTGAAGAGATTTTTAATTATTCAGTGGAAAATTTTTTATTCTGAATATGAAGACAATGTGTATAGCATTGCATTATAGTACTCAAACATATGGCATTTTTGTTGACAAGAGAATGGTCTTTCTATTTGAACTCTTTTCCCTCTGTCTACTGCTTTAGAATAACTTTCACAGTAGCTAGATTTGATGAACTATGATGTACTATCAAATAATACTCATATTATTTTTTTAAAAGATTTCATTTATTTATTTGAGAAAGAGAGTGAGTGAGAGAGAGACCATGAGTGGGAAGAGCAGCAGAGGGAGAGGGAGAAGCAGACTTTCCACAGAGCAGGAAACCCAATGCGGGGCTCGATCCCAGGACTCCGGAATCATGACCTGAGCCAAAGGCAGATGCCTAACCAATGGAGCCACCCAGGCGCCCCTCACATTACTTTTCTAAATTCAACATGCTTTGGAGTTAATGAGAAACAAAAGACACTGAGCTAATTTACTTTATCTCTTGTGCTGAAAACAATTTGAGTTACAAAAGCAATTTACCTTGAACATGACCCAATATGTCCCCCCATCCAAAGGGAATCCTTGAAACTAATCTTTAAAGTTCTTTGGCTGTGTAGCTTGTAAGTGTTTATCAAAGGTCTACTATACTCAGAGTACATCTGAAGAGCTAATGAGAGCAATAAAAGTAAAGATAAGCCCTCTTCACTCTTGAAAACTTGTTAAGAAAATAAAATGGAGATGGAGGAAGCAGTTGAATCCTAGGACTTAGAAGTGTGTGATGGTATAGAAATGTGTGGGGAAGGCACCGTTTGGAGTGCTTCTCTGAACCCCATTGGAGACAGCCGAGACATTTAGAAAGAGATTTGTGGATTTGGAGGAAACTTAAGAAATGGAAGATATAAATAAGTAAAATCACGTAGCTAGGAGAATTCAAATTATTTCATCATTATCATCGTCTTAGATGTGTAAATGTCATTCTGCTCTCAAGTATGGACTCCATAAATTTTGTAGACAGAGAAGGTCCCTTTTTTAGGACTAGCGGAAGGGGGTAGTGATTGTTGGGGGAGCGATTGACTATACATATGGAAGATTTTGCATGTATATGATGCAATGCTTAGGTATAAGAATAGAAAAACTGTCACATGTTTCAATTTGCACAAATGATAAAAATATTACACTGTAGGGACGCCTGGGTGGCTCAGTTGGTTAAGCAGCTGCCTTCGGCTCAGGTCATGATCCCAGCGTCCTGGGATCGAGTCCCACATCGGGCTCCTTGCTCGGCAGGGAGCCTGCTTCTCCCTCTGCCTCTGCCTGCCATTCTGTCTGCCTGTGCTTGCTCTCTCTCCCTCTCTCTCTGACAAATAAATAAAATCTTAAAAAAAAAAATATTACACTGTAATTATATCCAAGGAAATAAACTCCTTAGCATTTGAGACACAAATTTCTAGTCATTCCAGGAAAATATAAATATGTGTCGAAGTCCTTCAGCTTGAACCAGACAATGATGTTTATACTCCTGGGGTCACCAGGATAACTTGGACTCTTCTTAGGGAAAGAAAATGAGTGATTTTTTATTAACATTCTTAGCTTTGGAAAACTAAGGGAGACATTTCAGTGTGCACTGGGGGCTTTTCCTTGCTCCTGAGTGCAAAGGTTATAAAGATTTGGTTCCAACACCTAAACACCCCTGAGTATAGGTATTTCTGATATAATCTCATCTGCCTTCTGAAATATATCTGCTCCCATCTCCCTAACAGGCAGAAATACAACAGAGAAGCAATCTATATATCATACTGTTTTTGTCTCTACTTCTTTCCTTCTTCCAAAGGTTTAATAACAAGAATTATTTGTCTTTCATTAATTTTAGCTCCCTTATTCATGCACACTCTCAATTTCTCAATTTCCTTTTTTTTTTAAGCCAACCTAAAATATGCTAAGCCTGACAGACTATCCTATTTAAAGATTTTAGAGTTCTTTGCCTATGTTAACAAAATAGACTTGACACCACCACAGAACATTCTTGATCTTGTGGCTCTATCATATGGATTTGAGTTTCTTAAAAAGGCTCTTGCAAATGAGTGGGAAAAACAGAAGATTTTCGTATCTGAAGTAGTGATGTTTTAGGCCTTTAAAATTATAAATAAAAGGATCTAAATTTTTTTTTTTTTTTTTTTTGTAGAGACCTCTTTTGGATGACTTGGTAAGAATTAGATAAATGAAATCAGATGTGGGTTTCAAATTGTAGAAAATTAAAAACATTTATAAAATGTCTCCACTGCACCCAGGAATCACACACAAGTTACAGTATTTTCTCTTTAGATTATAAATTATACAGGGAGGGGCACCTGGGTGGCTCAGTGGGTTAAAGCCTCTGCCTTCAGCTCAGGTCATGATCCCAGGGTCCTGGGATCGAGCCCCGCATCGGGTTCTCTACTCAGTGGGGAACCTGCTTTCTCCTCTCTCTCTCTGCCTACTTGTGATCTTTGCCTGTCAAATAAACAAATAAAATCTTTAAATAAATAAATAAATAAATAAACTAACTATACAGGGACTGGGGCTGGATTTTACTTTCATGCTTTTATAGTCACTTCCACATATATTCCTCCCTCCATAGCATTGCTCTTAGTAAGCATTCAAGAAGTATTTTTGAATGAATGAATGAATGAATGGCTTTTGTAAATAAAAAACAAGCTTACTGTTAACCACTAGGGGGAACATGTTTCTGCCATACATCTTCCCCAACCCATTATCCTTCAGTTGCTGATTTCACATGAAAAACAAAAACAAAAACAAACACAAACCTCAAAGGGATGTTGACTTATTTAGTGACCTGGTTATATACTGGGAGTCTATAATGCATATACCGTTGTTTAACATAATTTGCTTAGTTCTGCCATAGACAGTTCTACCAGGCTTTCTAACAAATTAATTTTTCACTGTAAAACATGGTTTTTACCTCTTCTCTAGGGTGTACTTTATTTAAATCTGGATGGTCCGAAAACACAGTGAAAGGGAAAGTAAGACTTTCTTTCTTCTGGCTCCTGTCCTTTTACCCCACTTTCTCCATTTTTTAGTGTTAAAAAATGTTTCTGTGAGGAGACCTCCAGAGGGCCAGATTGCCTAAGAGAGTCAGATTGATGATAGCTGTGCCGTCCCGATGCTGACTGACCTTCCAGGATGAAAGAAGTTCCACAAATAAATTTTATAATTCCAAGGAAGGCAAATACTATGGGGATGATTTCTCCAACCATTTTAACAGTAGTACACACCATTTTCAGTCCCAGTTCCTATGTTAAAAAGTTGGCAACTCAACCCACATAAAAGAAAAAAATACAACGATGACAAAGAAAGGAAAGCCTGTGTTGAATATATGACTTAGTGAAAGCAATCACCTGAGCAGGTGTGAATAGCATCTCATCATTATAGCACCTCAGGGACTGCTGGGCATTTCTTCCTTTTGTTAGTCTCTCACATGTCCCGGGGTGACTTTCCAACTGAAGAGGTAACTAGAGAGTTCTCACGTCTACTGCAGCCGCATGGTCACAGTCAGCAGCCTAATGGCCCCCCAAAGATGGGCACGTCCAAATCTCCGGAACTTGTTAGAATGTTACCTGATGTGCCAGGAGGGACTTCGCAGATGTGAATAAGATGAAAGACCTTGAGATGTGGACATTGTCCTAGATTCTGCAAACGAGCCCGGTATAATCACGGAGATGTTTAAAAATGGAAGAGGGGAGCCGGAAAGTGAGTCAGAAACAGGAGACAGGAGAATTCAGCTGCCCTTACTGGCCTTGAAGATGGAAGGGGGCCCGAGGCGAGGAACACAGGCTGCATCTAGAAGCTGGAACAAGCAGGGAATGGGATTCTCCTGTAGGGTCTCCAGAAAGAAAGGGACGCGGGCACTTTTGACTTCCAGGACTGTAAGATAACACATTTGTGTGGCTTTAGGTGCCTCTATTTCTGATGATTTTCTAAAGCAGCAAAAGGAAATGAATAGAGTGTTTTTTCAGGATTTGTTTCTGACCTACGTCTCCTGCAAGGACCTTGCCTGTAAGAGGGGGCACTCAGCGCCCAGCTTCCCCCTCTCCCCTCTGCAGCTGTTTACACTAACGCTGGACCTCTCCTCTCCAAGCCAACGAGAGGCCATTCGAGAAGTGAGAAAGCTCCAGGATGATCTCTTTGGTTGTCAGGGGTCCAAAACTTTATGGGAAAGGCCCTAAAACCTGCAACTACGAAGCAGTTCGAGGCACTTTGCAACTTCACGATAAAAAGCTATTTGTACGCTAAAGTCAGAGTGTAGTAACAGTAACTGCAGGGCAGGAACCGAAATACGATTTTAAGTGCCCCAAACACACAGATCATTGGCCTGGCTGATATGACTGGGCATTTGGGGCCTGGAAGATTTTTTTTCTGCAGCTCAACTTATTTGCATCTCTGCCTTGAGCTTTTAAAAGAAAGGATTCCATTATTTATAGGAGTAATGGGGGAGCTCTCCAGGGTTACTGTATGTCAATCTGTGTAGAAAGGGACTGCGTCCCCAGAATAAACTAACTCTGTAGCAACTGTCTGTTTTTATGTCCAAGGATGATTTCTGTCTGGGGACAGGAGGGATTCCAGATCCCTTTCAGAAAACTTCAGATTAACTTCATGCATTCAGGAGACTTACTTAAGCTTTAGGTCAGCATTTACAACAAAATGTGGCATCAGGCTAAAAGAAAATGTTTATTTTTAATCCAAGAAGGGGATGGAGGATGTTTTTGTTTCATAAGAGGATCCTCACTTCATTGCTCTTGCTCGATCCTATTGTAATTTCCTCCGGCCTCAGTATGAGCGAGGGTCCCCAGCCTGGCCTGAATGCAGACACGAACACGTCGTTCTCTTGTTCTACATTCCTTTCATCACCACTAAATGCTGATGCAGTAGAATTGAATGTGATCTTCTGGAAGGTGGGTGGGGGCTGTTGGGGCAAAAGATAAGAATGACAGAGAATTACTGGTGAAAGGAGCAAGTTCCTCCTTGGAGACCGACCCCATTTGGCCTTCCCGTAGACATGGGTCACTGCGTGTGTGTCAGGGGACAGAAGTACTGGGCCTGGGCAATTGAGGAATCATGGTGGCCCCAAAAGTCCATGAATTACACTGTCATTACCCAGCAAGAAAACACTATCTCTGCCGTTTTTACAGTCATCTAAAGCCTCCAGTGCCACTTAACCTTCATGTCCCACATATGAAAGGAAATTTAGATGAAATAAGGCCTGTTTCACCCACCAAGTACATTGTACACAGTCATAAGTCATTGAGGAATAGCTGCCCAGACACAGAACATATTTGGATATGATTCGAAATGAAAGGGAGTATTTTGTCATGTGCTTGGTTTTTGTTTTTTGGGTTTTTTTGTTTTTGTTTTATTTTGTTTTTAGTTAATATAAAGACAGATGTCCAGCATTAGGGATGCCTTCAGAAATAACATATTCTCAATTCTGTCTTTCCCACACTGGTTCCATGTTTTATAAATCTTCTTCATAATATAAATTTTTTACAGACCTTCTGCTGAAGTGATAAAAACAATCCTCTACCTAGCAGAGTGGACTCCTTGCCCTGTGTCTGTTCCCCCTGCCCCAGCCCCCCGCACACCTTTCCCAAACAAGACATTCCACAAAAGAGATGAGGGGCTTTTGCAGGCAAAATTCTCAGGGGCCTGAGTCTGAGTCCTATACAGAAGAAGTACTGGAAACGGATGGAATGAATGATAAAAGAGCATCAGGTCAGGATTGAACACTTCCTAAGTAAATAAGGTAACATTTGTATTTATTACCTTTGCTTATCATGGTTATCCCAGAAGATGCGACATAAAACCAGAGAAAGGAAAGTTTTAAGCAGACAGTCACATGATAGGCTACAAAGACACTGAGACGTGTGTTATTCAGGCACAGTATTCTAGCAAGCAGTCCTGTGAGTAAAAGTAGTGGGCATTATTTAAGCAGGGATTGTACAGTATTTTTTTTTAAAGATAAAAAAGAGTCACCCAGGGAAAAGGTTCCATTCACCATACACCACAATATGCTACTATATATTTGATTTAATTTTCTAACTGTAACATTCACCCTGTTTTCTGTACTCTGTTATTTTATTTAAGTAAAATACATCTGCTTTATGATTCTTATCAACACACAAAGAACCAGAGTCTCCCATCATTTTAGCAGATATAGGGTGAATTCAGGATGTCAGATTTCCAAGACTTGATTATAACCCAGAAGACGGGAAAATCTCACTCAGTACTTGAGTTTTTAAAAATCCATACCTGATCACACAGCTATCAAAGAGGAAGAAAGATCAAAAACACTAAAGTGATGTGTAAAGGGCAAGGAGAGAAAGCCTGTGTGCTTTCAGTCCAGGAAATGATGAATGTGTAACAGGGAGGCTTGAACTAAAAGAGGTTTGACAAATGAATTTTCTTGGAAATCAATGACTAGACAACCAGGGTAAGATTTATCCAGAGCATAAGAAATGTGACAAGTGGTTCAGCTTTTCCATTTTTAAAGATGAAGAGTTGGTTTGAGTCACATATTTAAATTCAAGAGTTTTAAAAATTGTTTCAGTCTTTTGCTATGTTTTGAACATAAATCGTTAATCATTGGCAGGATTTAATTAAGTTTCTGTATGCATCATTTATGAAATGATGATGCCAATGATGACATATCAAATTTACACAAGAAAGCATAATTTTCTTGCTGTCTTTTTTCCAAGTTAAAGGGAAGTTTATTTCCTTTTAAATAGCAAGCCTTTCTTACTCCAGGTAAGAAAGTACAACAATACTTAATGGGAGGACTCTTGATATATAAGCAAAATCAAATAAGTGTACATACAAGTTTAAATTCCTTTAAAGATAATGAGCTCCTTTTTTTCCTGTTTCTTCTGCCTTTATAAGTAATAATGTAGGACTTACTAGATCTTTCTTACCACTTACCACTCCCAAACGAGCTATTTGTGGGTCTTATTCCACTTAGAGTCACATTTGCAGAAACAGCGTTATGTCCCAGGCAGTGGTGATGGCCATTCCTTCCAAGGGTGCTGATTTTAGTAACATAGAGAATGCAGCCCAGTAAACGGAAGGGCAGAGACAATGAAATTTTTAATAGCTTTGCTCTCTTGGTGCTTTGTCTGAAAGAATCACTGTTACACTTGACATTTGTTGCCATTTTGCTTTTTCATTTTGAATCGTGGAGCCAGACACATCTGTGTGTTGAGGGGAGAAAGAGAGATGACCTCAGAAATGTCAAGAGTATTATGAACGGCCGACTGTAAGTTTGGAGAGGTGGACGATGGTGTTTCATCCATCTGTTTAAATGCTGGTTGTGGTGTAGGCACCTGAAACAATAGTAAGAAGCTTTTTAAATTTTGCAAGAAGCACAATAATAGGATATGAGAGATGTGGCTTCTTTCCTGGCATAGACCAGTAGTGTGTTTGAAGCAGGTGCCACAAGGAGCAAAGGGGAGCTCTGGGCAGATCTAAAGGTTGTCTCACTTCTGCTGCTTCCTACTTGTGACCTCAGGAGGGTACACAGCCCCCGAGCTTCACTTTCCTTATTGGTAAAATGCAATAAAACTACCTAATTTGTGAGGCTATTGAGATTAATAAGATAGTGTCTGCGAAGTGCCAGACCCCATCAGTGCCATTTTGCCTTTCCTCCCTTGATTCTTATTGTTGCAGATAATTTATACTCCCAGGTGATCAAGAACTTGGCCTACATTCCTTGTAAGAACCTGGCCCAGCTACACAGGGCAAAGAGATCTAGCAGAGGAAGTTCCTAACTCACTATGGTGGGTTCACCTCCTGCTTCTTCCTGCTGACCAAGTTCCTGGTCAGATCCTAGGGGTGTTTGAGCAAGCACTGGGGACAGTCAGTGGTGTTTGCCCACATTTACTTGCCTGTGGATTTCAGGTCAAGAGTCTACCAGTCAACAACTCAGAACTGTCAGGTGAATTTCTCTGTCTGATGCAGAGTGAGCTGAGGCCAAATGCTTGACTTTGAGTTGCAGGTGGTGACTAGGAGTGGTTGGATGTCCACGACAGATGATTTTTCCTTTGTGCAGACATTGGAGCTGTCCTAGAACTGGGCCACTAGTCTGGCTTCATTTTAGGACCAGCAGTAAGCATTATGCCAAATGCCTACTCAAGGCCTAATATAGGCAAGGCAAATAGGTTTCCCCTTGCACAACAACACATTTCTTGGTAGCGAATGCTAGCAAGCATACATACTAGGGTATAAAATAATACAAAATGTGCCACTTCTAACACAGAAATCCTAGAACTCTAAACTATATTTAGACTCTTTAAACCAAAACCCTGTCTGTTTCCTACCCCTCTGCCTGAGCTATTGATCTTCTGCCAGGAGCATGTATTCATGATCAGTCAAAGATGGCATCCCATGGAGAATTTAATGAAAGAAATCTACAGTAGGGCCCCATCTGCCCATCAGCTGTCTCTCCTCCTTGTTAAGAAGAGAAGCAAGGATGTACATCTGTGCAATGAGTACCAGGTGTTAAATAAAATCATTATCCCAAATCCATATCTTCCCACTGACTCCTGGCTTGCTGAATTAGCACAGGTGAACCACAGTTTATACCAAACAGGGATTCCTGAGAACACATAACTAGTCATAGTCATGAAAAAAAGACAAAAGGCCCTATTTTGAACTTCTTATGATCATTGTGAATGTTCGTTAAGGCCGTTCAGCCTCCTCTGATCATGATTATATTAGACTATTGCATAACCTGTTTGAGTCATTTTTATTTTTCTTCTCCTGACATTTCCAAACTATACAATACAATTGGCCCCCACTATGAAAACACCAATTAGATACCCATGTCAGGAAGTATGCCTTTAATGCCTTTCTTCAGTGGAATCTTGGCATTCAGATCTCCTGTCCTTTGAATGGTATGACTGTATTGGAAGTGTCCACAGTTCTCTACTTGGCCCATTTTCTAACTCAGTCTAACTCAGTCATTTTCAAATAATTTTAACCTGAGAACTCTTTGTGTTTGTTTTTGTTTTTGTTTATTTATTTGTTTTACAAATAAAGTTTCACCAAAAATCCTGTATTAGTTTCCTAAGGTTCCTGTAACATAGTACCATAAAACGGGTAGCTTCTACAACCAAAATTTATTATCTCACAGTTCAGGAGGCTAAATTTTCAAAATCAAGATATCAGCAGGGTTGTTTCCTGCTGAAGGCTGTGAGGGGGAATCTATTATGTGTCTCTCTGCTGGCTTCTGGTATTAGCTATCTTTGGCATACCTTGACTTGGAGAAGTACCCTCCTCTACCAGGGAGGATGAGATCCTCCCTGGGTACACCTCTCTTGTATCCAAATTTCCCCTTTTTATAAAAGCACCAGTCAGGGGCACCTGGGTAGCTCAGTCGGTTAAGCGTCTGCCTTAAGCTCAGGTCATGATCCCGGGGTCCTGGGATCGAGCCCCACATTGGGCTCTCTGCTCAAGGGGAGCCTGCCTCTCCCCCTCACTCTCTCTCTGTGCTCTCTCTCTTTGGAAAAAAAAAAAAATCACCAGTCACATTGGATTAGGCATGATTCTAAGGATTAACTTTAATCATCTGCAAAGACCCTATTTCCAAATAAGATCACATTTACAGACATTAAGGGTTAGGACTTTCACATCTCTTGGGGGAACACAATTCAACCAGTAACAAATCTCAGTGGTAAAACAGAAAGTGTGAATCTGTTTACCTTGGATGGGGGGAGGGGCATAAAGTGCCTGACACCTTCTTCTTCCTTGCATTCCTCCTTCTTCTCTCTTGACATGCCTCCAAATCACCCTGAGCTATGCAAAACACAGTTTGAGAAATCACTGTTCCAACACAATGGGTGTACAACAACCAGATATTTCAGTATTTCAGTAGCTGTCAGAAGACTAGCAAGAGTTAACCTTTGCCATCATCACAGTGTACACCTTAAACCTACACAATATTATATGTTGATTATATCTCCATAAAGCTAGAAAAAAATTTCAAGGTAAAAGATACCAGCGTAACATTAAGTCAGTCTTAACTCAGACCTATGACTCGTTTTTGCTATAGAGAATAACTCCTGGGAGGGAGCATGGGAAGGCTATGAAGTCCATAGGGAAGATTGTAATGGAACGGTCTCCTGTCTGAATATCATTTCTGGGAGTCTCACTGCATCGCTTTGGAGAGCAAGGTATTTTCCATCAAACCCTCACTACCAATTCACAAAATGATTGTGTCACTTCCTTATGGGAGCCAAACCTCCCATTAGCCATTAGCACAAACCAGCAGAACCTCAATGACATGCACAAGTCAGCCAAGAACAGATTTATTTACTGGCCCTCTTCTTTCCTCTCGCTGCCAGATCTGGGACCTTCCCAAATCACAGAGCCAGAAAGCCAATTCTAAGCCCTCTGCATTTAAATTTCCAAAGGCCCCCTGCTATCCATTTGCCTGCTATACAGGCAGAATTTGTCCATCTTGCAGCCCTGGCCAGAGCGTCTCTCGTTCACCTTGGAACAGCAAAAAGTAGATAGGAGCACCTGCTAGCCCTTCAATGGGGGCCCCACACCTCAGATCATCACGTTTCATCCCCTCCATCTTGCGTCTGCATTGTTTTTCAGGCACATTGGTTTCTATCAAGTTCCTTGGGATAGAGCTAGGAAAATACTCTCATTCCATGGCTCCTGAGAAATTGGTATTTACGCCATCAAGAAGAATGATGGCATGGAAGGAATCTTCTACCAGAATCCCAGGATGCAATCACAAATATCTCTTCCAAACCTTCATAATCCATCTCCTTCATATTAGTGGATAAACCAAACGTCCCATCAGTTCTGCTCTAAACGGACATGTGAGTCCCTTAAAAGTCATGCGAGAAAACCCACAAGGTTTATGGAGAAAATGGGGTCAGGGAACAACTCAGAAACTTTATCAGTGACATAAAAAAACAGGAAGCTAGTAAAAGGGGTAACACAGTTTTGCACATACGAAATGGTTAAGAAATGTATACATACTCTAGTAATATGTTGTTTTTCCTTGAAAAAGATGTGCAGTTTACTTGCTGAAGTGGATGTCAGAAAGACTGCCGCTTCTAAGTTCTTTGGAGAGGTGGAAGAAAACTTGTCTGAAATTCGGTAGGAAATTGTAACTCTACCAGGGGATGAGCTTGGCTTATAATGCCTGTGGAAAGCCAAGGTACCAGTAGATTTTGAGGCACATTCACATGTGCATTTCGTGTATTCCTGCACAACTCAGTCCAACAGGATGCAATTTTCGGCATTCACCTATTATTTCTCACGGACAAAGTCATACATAGACAAAAGCCAGATCTGCCCTCATGCTCAAATTTTTCCCTCATGTAGCAATCACATTGGGACAAATCCACATTTTCGAAGCAAGCATAAGAGATTTCAGAATGCATTGTGCTTGGGGACACACCTTCTATTTTTACCCTCCGTCAGAGAAAATCAGACGAGCCTCTTCCAATCCACCTACCCTCTGCCCAAGAATATCCCTTGACACATTAATCATCGATTTTATCCTCATTACTTTTCAGCACCCACTGCCCTCTGACCCAGGCCATTCTAAGGCAAGGGAGAAAACATGTCTGTATGAGGCATTCTGACTAACAAAAATTCCAGGAAAGTCCTAGAGACAGGAAATCAGTTGTCCATTGCATGCCTACATTGGACTGCTGGCTGCAAAGCTCGTAGGAAGCCAACTTCACCAGACTTTTGTCGGAGGTGGGGGGGAATCCAAAAATTGTCCTGAGAATACAAAATTCAGCTTGCAATAACAGCTTGCAATAACACTGTTATTCATCTTAGGTTTCCCTTCTTCTTCTTTTTTTTTTTTTTTTGGTTGTTGTTGTTGTTGTTGAAGATTTTATTTGTCAGAGAGAGAACAAGAAAGCAAGCACAAGCAGGGAGAACAGCAGGCAGAGACAGAAGCAGGCTCCCTGCTGAGCAAGGAGCCGGATCTGCGACTCGATCCCAGGACCCTGGGATCATGACCTGAGCTGAAGGCAGACGCTTAACAACTGAGTCACCCAGGCATCCCTCCCTTCTCTTCTTGTATGATACTGAATCACATATAGAGCTTCCCACTCAATATTCTAATCCACAGAAACATCCCAGAGAAAGCAGGTTATTTAGGGTCCCTGAGGAATGGCAGAGATAGTTATACTATCCAGGATGACACCCCACCCCCACTGTGTGAGGCCTAAATTTGGTCAGACACGACCTGGCCACACATGTAGACACAGAGGTCTCCTGAGCAGATGATAGCATATTCCTGATATGGAGGAACAAGAGCAACTTTGACAGATGCTAGAGTACGTTTGATTGGGTCAATCTTTGGGCTGCCTCCAAAGAGAAGAAACTTGCTTCAGACCTTGTTCTGAGCTTCTCTTTTTTTGAAAGCTATCTGGGATGCTTACCTTGGGCTTCAGCCTTTTTGCAACCTGATCCCCCCTTGGGGGGCTTGGACCAAAGCTGAAGTCTCAGTTTCTTCCTTGTTGGACTTTTGTACTCTGCAATGACTCCTGACAGTGTAGATGGTTCCTTTGCCTCTTGCCTTGCCAGGAACCGTGATGTGCACTCCCCACTCCTCACTATTTCCTGTTGGCCATCAGAGCTCCATTTTCACAATTAATCTGTTGGGATTGCAGTTCCCCTCACCTCCCAACTCAAATCCCTTGCCCTTCTTTTTTCCCTTTTTTAAAGATTTATGTATTTATGTAAGAGAGAGAGAGTGCAAGCGGGGAGAATGGCAGAGGGAGAGGGAGAGAGAAATTCCTCAAGCAGACTCCCCGCTGAGCCCAAGGCGAGGTTCGACCCAGGACCCTGAGATCATGACCTGAATTGAAATCAAGAGTTGGCCACTTAACCCACTGAGCCACCCAGGTGCCACAAAAATCCCTTTTCTTTCTAACTCTGTCTCAAACTTCATCTTCCTAGATAAGCCAACAGTAAGGGACATTTCCCCAGGTTATGACCCCACAAGGAGCTCATCATGGGTGTCTATTACACCAGTATGAGAACAACCTCATACATGGTTTTCACTTTGCGTCATTTTCAAAGCATTGTGAGAACTCGTATTATTTAAGGGAATCGATTTAGCGACTACTTTGCAAAAGAAATGCCACATTCATTCTTCCCGTATAGTATAACTTTAAGGCCCTTTTGTAATTTGTGATTATACTAGGATATTTGCATATTTGTTACTAATAAACTGCATTGCTGTTTTGATTAACAGTTTGTCAGTTAATCAATGTTTGATATTGTGAATCGTTTTAGGATGAATCCATGGGCAGGTTTGAATCAGCAGCCTTATGTCCATTTTACATGAATGAAAGACTCAAGAAGGTAGATTGATCTCAATGTGAAATGACGGTGCTGATATGGAAGCTTTCTTCACTTACTCTCTGGTGCTGCATATGAAGCAAATGAACTCTCTTGATGTCCACACGATGTGTTTAGGGCCCCCCCTTGTTTCCGTGCATTATAAAGTTGTGCTTGTCCTAACTAAATTTTTACAGGCTGTATTGTATTTACTACAATCCGTTTGATCTGCAGTTCAGTTTGGTTATCAACACCGATAGCCAGAAACTGAATTTATGAACAGGAATCCAAATACAAAAACAATATTAATAAAACTAGACAACTGCCCCCTCTGTATTTTAAGGCAATTCTTAAAAATGCTTTGACTTTCTGTTTGTATGAGAAATCCAATGCATCATATAAAATATAGTTAAAAGGAAGAAAAAATGTTCATGAAAGTAACAGAGGGCAGAGACCCCTGGGTGGCTCTGTCCATTGAGGGACCAGCTCTTAATTTCAGCTCAGGTCATGCTCTCAGGGTCCTGGGATCAGGCCCTGCATTGAGCCTTGCGCTCAGCATGGAGTCTGCATGAGATTCTCTCTCTCCCTTTGCCCCTCTCCCTACTCGCGCAAGCATGCTCTCTCTAAATAAGTAAATAAATAAATCTTTTTAAAGAGAAAGTAATAAAGTGCAAAGTAGTTTAGTTTTAAAAAGAAGATGGCAAATAATCTAAATGTATATACATACACACACACTTTGGAAACCAATGGATGAGATCATAACAAAGTCACATAAGAAATAACAATTCCTCATAGTTAAGACAAAGTAAAAATTAAAATACTTCAAAATTGATAATGAAAGAGATTCAAGAAGCTGACTTATTGAAAACATGATCAAATAATTAAAATTTGACATACAGGGTACAATTTAAAAATAACTTAAGATGTTTTCAGAGAAGAAAAAATAAAGGAGATATTTAGCATTTATTATAATATCTGAGTTTGCTCTTCAGCCAAAAATCATGAAAAATTCCTAATTGTAAATAAAATATACTCAAGATTCTCTGAAATCATCTGAAAATCATTTTGGAATCCCTGAAAGTCAGTTTGGAATTGGAAGATATATTGAGTGACATATGATTTTTGCGAGAGATAGGATACAAGTCAGAGACCTGGAGAAATGGAAAGAATAAAGACACAAGAAATAACACAGACACCGAAAAAAATAAGAATATTTTGCAGAGAAGGTAGATAATACAAGCAGAGCGTGGGGTCTCAGATGAGGAAGAAGAGCAGTAGGACTGATTCTTTTCATAAACTAAAAAGAGCTTAGAAGTGGTTTACTTATTCATCCCACAATACAGGTATGGCAAGTCCTAGATTTAAGTGTCTGTGCTTGTGCATATGTATGTGTGTATATGTGTGTGCATGTGTTTTGCATCTGTGCATGTTTGTATGTGTATCCACAGGTGTGCATGCCAGTGTCTGCATGTGTATGTGTGTGAAGACCGTGGAGAATCTAGACACTTTAGTCCTTCATCTCACACATCCCTAAAACTGTATTGCTCTTTTAATTAGTAGTTTGGCATTTAACCAATATTTGATACTGTGAATCATTTTAGGATGAATCCATGGACAGGTTTGAATCAGCAGGCTTATCTCCAAATTCCAAAATAAATTTAAGTGAACGAAAGCATAAGAAGGTAGAGTCATCTCAATGTGAAATGAAGGAAGGTGTAAAGCAAAGAAGAGTATTTACAGGACTTCTTTTTTTTTTTTTTTTTTTTTTTAATGGGGGGAAGGAAGCAGAATAGTCTAATGGTTAACCCGTGGTTTTTAGTCATACATCTCTGAGTTCAAACTCTGATATGTCACTTCTATGCCATGTCCCATCGGCAAATTTAATTAGTCTCCCCGTAGTTTGGTTTCTTAGTCACATAATGAGGATGGCAGTAGTTTCTTCACAAGGCGATTTTAAGAACTGAGTGAGAGGGGTACCTGGGTGGCTCAGTCATTAAGCATCTGCCTTCAGCTCAGGTCATGATCCCAGGGTCCTGAGATCGAGTCCCACATCGGGCTCCCTGCTCAATGGGAAGCCTGCTTCTCCCTCACCCACTCCCCCTATTTGTGTTCCCTCTCTCATTGTGTCTCTCTCTGTCCAATAAGCAAATAAATAAACAAAAAAACTGAGTGAGATAACATATAAAGACCTCAACGTAATGCTTGGCACAAAATGTGTAATCCATATATGATAGTCATTGTAATCATTATTTACTGATAAACACATCAAGTCCTAACCAAAATAAGACACACACACCAGAAAGTCCAACAAGAAAAGCAGGAGATAAGAGAGTAGTGAGAATGGGCCTCCCTAGAACCAGTCCTAGCTCCAAGCCTTGCTCACAGGGGAACCTGCAGCCTCAGCTAAGATGGACCCCACATCCCTGACTGTTCTCTGACTGACCACACAGTCACCCTAGGAAGGAAACCCTTACAGAACAGGGATAGTGAGTTGCTGCAATAAATTTCATAGTAAAGTACTCTGCCTCATAGTAAGAACTATTAGTTAATAATGACAAATCTAATGCCCTGTTGTTTAATTTAGATATTTAAAGTAACATATTTCCTATTTTTAATCGCTATCCTTCACTAATGGTCTAAGAACATAGAATGAAAAGCTTTCCTACAAGCCATTTCCCAGAATGCAATAGGTCACCTGGTTGTACACGTATATTTATGCTGCAGATATATACTTACCTTCACAAACACATGCACAGAGAAATGTAGCACACCCAGCTGTGTAAGTAGGAAATGGCTTGAAGACATATCAGCAAATCAGCAACCGACTCATTAAACTGACAGGAAACCTTGTCTCACATTATTCGACAAGAATATACTGGGTCTGACTAAAATGCATTCAGAGACCAGTTTGAAAAACATCTTTAAAGGAAACAGTAAGGAATTGTGGCTGGTAGAAAAAGGAAACAGATGCTCTCACTAGAATAAAAAGCCAAATTACAAATGCTTGAGATTTACAACAGTTTTGAACAACCCTATATGGCGCAGCGTAAGAACTTTCAGCTTTCATGAACGCAAAAATCATTTTATCCTACCAGTGTTAGAGCATTTTTTTTTTCCTTTTCATGTTTCCTTTTCATTCATTCCTGGTTCATTTCATTTTTTTTTCCTCATGACCTGGCACTTTCTTCCATTATGATCTAGGACTATACTAGCAAAGGGAAATGGACCAAAGAGACATTTATCTCAATAATTCAGGCAGAAATAACTGATACCTGAAGCAGCAAGATGTTTTAGACAAAAGAGAATTTTTGCTTGGATCAACCCCAGACATGGTTTGGTTTCAGACATAAACGAAGGTTTTGAGATCCCACAGTGCTGGGATTCTGATCCCTCTAGTGCACCACCCGAGCTTTGGGACCCTTTGGTGAAAATGGCACTGTTATCATGTACACGAATATTTACTTCTGGACACCACTGCTCACCTCTCATATTCTGAAAAACCACAGTGATGGAAAACTGCATGCATCCAGCATTTATAAAGCCCCACAGGCTCAGCTTCTGAATACTCGAGTGTTCAGTAGGCGCCCGGCCTTATGAGGGCATCTCGCGTAGCATTTCCAGAACCTGCCAATAGACGTCAAGGGGTGGAGCTACGGCTGGAGAAGACATCTCCCGAATAGGTATTCAGATTGTTCCCACCGCTGCTCTCCGTTGAGGCTGGGGAGGAAAGTACGCCGATTGAAGCAAAAAGTAAAACGATCTAAAAGGTGCTCTCTGAACACGGCTCTGTTGATGGGGATGGAGGGCAAGAGAAATATAAGCCCAATCATGGAAATGATAGGCTGGGAAAGTGGTCTGGATGTCCTCTGAAATGGCCTTGGCCAAGAACGTTTGGAAAAGAGATGCCTGTTCTAAAGAGAAGATATTTTTAATGTTTCTGAAAAATATTTTTAAGAAAGGAAATTTAAGTTACTGTGTGTTGGTGGTGTTTTTTCAATGGGCAAATTATTTTAGGAGAAAAATGAGTGATATCTAACGAGGAATAAACTAAATAGAATTCATCCAGGAAACTGAAATCAAGCAGAATTCATCAAATTTAAAAGGGATAAAAGGAAGGATAGAGACTTATTTTAAGATAACAAGGTAAAAAAAAATGATCAGAATTTAAAGAGGATCTTTAAAAGAATAGACATTCATTTGAGATTAGAAAGAATGGAAATCACTGAACAAAACCATCTGCTATTCCCGTTCAGCTTTGGGAAAGTGGTTGCAGGGAGAGATTTCTTTTTCAGTTGGTCTTCTTTAGCCCAACAAAAATTCATACTGAGAATTGTGGAATCAAAGACTAGCTTTTGTTTTTAACACATTTCCTCAGAGGGCATTTTTCCGGTATGGAAAAATGGTTCTGCTATGGAATGATTCTAGATGTTAAAGGCAACAGAAGACTTGCTTTACCCTAATGTTTAATATTTACACTTTTTTTTTTTTCTTTCAAGCAGTGGCCAGATAGAGCTCAGCAAATAAGCATAATGAGATGAAGACAATGTTACTTCCCAGACTTCATGGTGGAGGGAAAGCCTGCGTCTGGGGCGGCTGCAGCTTTGGGCTGTCCTTCCCAGGACCAAGCCCTAGAAAGGACCCCCAGGGAAGAGAAGAGCAGGGGGCTGGGGAAGTGGGTGGGGTACAGGAGCAGCTGGAAGGTGCAGGACAGGAGTCCCTCCCGTAACCTTCCATGTCTTTAGTAAAATGACCATTCTCACCAGTTTTCTGGTGGAAAATCATGAGGAACCAAGGATCTGTACCACATCTAGAGTACCTCAGTTGTGCTTTCTCCAGGGGGCAAATGAATTGAGAAGGGAAATTAATAATATCCAAGCTTACAAACAGAAACAGATCCACTTAGGAACTTGACATAGAGCAAAATTGGTGCCTGCAAACCCACAGCAGAGAGCTCTGGCAGTGGGATGGAGGGAAAGGAATTGGCTGGGGTGGCGGGAGGACCTGGGGTTCGCCTCAGTTTGGACCCAGGCATCTTCCACATCTGAGAGGCCGGGAGACCCCGGTGGCATCTACGGTATAGGAGGTCCATGTGCAGCGCATGGATCTCCTCACGATGGCGCAGCTACAAAAGCAAACACAGGAACGTCCACGTTGACAGCCATGTCCGTGTCCCCTTCCCGCCCAAGCATGAGGGAGCAGAACAGACCGCTATATTGGGACATGGTGGTACCATTGTGGACATTTGTTTTTTAAATGAGTAAGAAAGGGATCCCCTGCCAAATGGCATGGTGGACAGAAGGCGTATTTTTCAGAGGGGGAGGAGTGAAAACCATGAGGTCCTGTGTACTCCCAGTCAAGAGTGCTGAACTGGGCTGATACCCCATTAAGTGGTCAGTTAGAAAGTAACAGTCAAGCTTTCATTCACTTACTGTGATGGTCCAAGCAAGAGGCGGGAAAGAGGGTACTAGCTCCCCCAAGGTTCCATTTTTCCCCACGGAATGGGACCAGCGTGAAGGTCAGTTGTATTTAGTATAAGTGGGATGTGAGGAATCATCTCACTGCCAAGGGAACCACAAATTGAAGATTCCTGCCATTTAATGGACCTGGGGGCCAGGGGTGGAGGAAGTAGTAGGGAATAGTGAAAAGTACAGAAAAGTACAGATTTTTTTTTTTAAATACTGAATATTGAATGAGAGGAGAGAAAAATATCTTCAAACCCTCTCTCCCCCATAATGTGGTATCAACAGAAGCCGCTGAGAAAGGCCTTCACTGAGACCTGCCTAATCATAAGGCCTCCAAAGGGGAGGGTCCCTAAAGTAGGAATACAGATATGCTAGACACTGTGTGTGTGTGTGTGTGTGTGTGTGTGTGTGTGTGTGATCTCAAGCCTGAGTCCTTGACTACAGCCCCCTTCAGAGAAATGCAAGCACTGGCATGCACAAAGTCTAGTGTGGGAGGGCTGCTTTCCCATGAGACCTGCCAAGTAAGGACTCTGCAGTTGTTTGTGGTCAGGCCTGAAGTAGCACACATTGGATTCAGACCTAGAACCAGCATCCTCACTCTCTAGTTAAAATTTCTAATCTGGGGGCGCCTGGGTGGCTCAGTGGGTTAAGCCTCTGCCTTCAGCTCAGGTCGTGATCTCAGGGTCCTGGGATTGAGCCCTGCATGGGGCTCTCTGCTCAGCAGGGAGCCTGCTTCCCCCTTCTCTCTCTGCCTGCCTCTCTGCCTACTTGTGATCTCTCTCTCTCTGTCAAATAAATAAATAAAATATTTAAAAAATTTCTAACCTGAAAATAATAAGTTATTTGATCCTACCAAAATCTGATTCTTTTATATGCACAATACAATATCCTTCATTTTCTCAATAAATAATTAGAAGGAGGCTTCTTTTTCTGATAAATGGCAGTATCAACATACAGAGAGATACAAAGAAATCTAATAGAATACTTCGCATTTCAGCCAAGGATCAGATATGTGCAACAACTTGCTTTGTATTCAGCTTCCCATTTTTTTTTCCTGATTTTTCCCATGTTCTAGAATGTTCGGAGGATTTTTTAGTAAGGTGATAAACATACCAGACATTTGAAGAGAAAAATATGCTGCTTTGTTAGTTTCACATTTCTTTCTGTGAAAGAAGTCATCCCACAAAATGCCAACTGAGAGAACTGCTTCATTAATCAAATCATCCTTTTCTTATCAGTTATTTTATCCTCTCAGAAAAAGCAAAACCTCCATGTGTAGTTTGGCTGCTCTGACACAAGAGTCTTGCTGGTAGCTGTTAGCGTATGCATTTAACCACTGAAGAAACTCAAGTTACCGGATCCTCAATGAATACTTCTCCGTAAGGGAACTTTATCTCTGCTGTTGCAGTTGTCCTTGAGCAGGAGGCATCAAGGAAAGGAATCATCTACAGAGGACAGATAAGAGAGTTCAGTGCTTGGCAGGCCCCCATGAACTGTCCCACCCTGCCTGCTTAGGTTATGGTTCCACCGAAGAAAGTGAATGGTTTCCTGCGGAGGTCTGGCTTCAGGTTCAATCCAGCCCCCAGAGAATCCTACTCACAAGTAGAGGTCACACAATTTCCTTCCACTCTGGAGACTTCTCATGGGCCTGGACCCCCAGTCCCTACCTTAGCACACATATGTAATGCTTACAGCCTGCCCAACACTACCTAATCACTTTGCTAATGAAAATCCATTTAATCCAAACAGAAATTCCATTCATGGGCTAGATGTTATTTACTCTCATTTTGTAGAAGAGCATCCAGATACAGAGAGAGGGAGACATGGGCCAAAGATAACACATCTAATAAGTGCCAAAGCTGGGTTAGGGCATCCAATGGTCTGGACCTTTTACCACCATGCTAATCCTCTGTGCATGAAACAGAGGGACCACATGGTTCCCACGGTTCCTTGTGATCTTGCAGTGCCTCTAACCAGATTGTCTAAGACCTCAGTAGATGGAGGTCCTTTCTCAAAAGCCCCACAATCAGCTCCACAACAAAAATAGTATTTATTTAAAATCCCGCGTCCCCTCCTCCAGCCATCTGAGCCCAGAATTTAGCATGGAGTGAAGGGACTAGTTATTTTATAACAGAGTTTTGGGGTAAAAGGAGGTAAAGGAACATGACTAAAGATAAAAAGAGTCCTTCAGTAAGCACACTTAGATTTAAATACACTGATCTATTTCCTTCAACTCGGGAATTTTTAAAGATGTAATTATGGTTTAATCTACCTACGCCCCATTCCCCAGATTCCTGTGTTTTATGATGAAGACAAAGCAAGTAGCTGGTGTAGGGATCCTTTCTATAGGGCCTTCTGATTGGAGACTCCTGTTTCTAGCTGCCTTGTCCTAGTTTTCAGCCGACAGAGCCCCAAGTCTACTGAATACTGGAAAGAAGGGGGCATGACTACGGGTACGGGTCCTGGGGCTAGACTGTTCATTTAAATTCAATAGAAGCTTCACATTGAAAGTCATTACTATATTTGGTTTAATCTGTGTGTTTAATTTACGTAACGTATTGACCTTTTTAAAAATAGACTTTTTTTTCTCTTTCGGTTTTATTGAGATATAACTGACTGACACACAGCACTTTATAGTTTTAACGTGTGTGACAAAATAACTTGATTTTTATATATTGTGAAATGATGGCCACAATAAATAAGAATTAGCATCCATTATCACATAGAAATGAAAAAATTGCTTCTTTCCTTGTGATGAGAACTTTTAGGATCTACTCTTTTAGTAACTTTCAGCTCTATCGTACAGCAGTGTTAACTCTAATCACCATGCTGCACATTACATGCCCAGTATGTACTTACCTTATAAGCCAAAGTTTGTACCTTTTGACCACCTTCCTCCAATATTCTCCCCACCCCACCCACATTGCCTCTGGTAATCACAAATCTCATCTCTTTTTCTATGAGTTTTTTTTTTTAATAGACCTTTATTTAGAGCTCATTTATGTTCACAGGAAAATTGAATGGAAGGTACAGATATTTTTGGTATAATCCCTGTCCCTCATAGGCAAAGTCTCGCTATCAAAATCCCACTGGTGGGGTACCTGGGGGGCTCAGTCATTAAGTGCCTTCCTTTGGCTCAGGTCATGATCCCAGGGTCCTGGGATCAAGCCCCACATTGGGCTCCTTGCTCAGCGGGAAACCTGTTTCTCCTTCTCCCTGTCTCTCTGCTTCTGTTCTTGCTTTTGCTGTCTCTGTCAAATAAATAAATAAAATCTTTTAAAAAAGAAGTTCCACAAATGGCAGTATATGAGAACTCTCTGTCCTTTTTCTCGACATTGCCGTGAACCTAAAAGTGCTCTAAAAATTAATTTATTAATTAAAAAAAGAAAACTCACACCAAAGTGGTACATTTGTATCAATCAGTGAGGCTACATTGGCTCATCATGATCACAGACGTTCATCATGTGCACTAAAGCTCATTCTTGGTGCCCGTACATTCTGTGAATTTTAACAAATGTAGAATGACATGCGTCCATCTTTAGAGTATCATGCCGAATAGTTTCACTGCCCTAAAACCCTTTTCTGTTCCATCTATTCATCCTTCCTTCCCCCATGAATCGCCAACAACTACTGATGCTTTAATGTTTCAAAATGTTTTGCATTTTCCAGAATGTCATATTGTTGGAATTATGTGGTGTATAGCCTTTTAGGCTGGTTTCCTTCATCCAATAATACACATTTAAGTTTCCTTCATATCTTTTTGTGGCTTTCATAACATACATTTTTAGCACTGAATACTATTCCATTGTCTGGATGTACCACAGTTTATTTATCCTTTCATCTACCGAAGAACCTTTTGGTTGTATCCAGGTTTTGACAAGTATTGATAAAGCTGCTAGAAACATCCACGTACAGGTTTTTATGTGCACATACGTTATCAGCTCCTTTGAGTAAATGCCAATGAGTATGACTGCTGAATCAAATAGTGAGAGTAACTTTAGGTTTGTCAAAAATTGCCAGACTGTTTCCAAAGTGTATCATTTTGCATTCTCCCTGTCAATGAATGAGAATTCCTGTTGCTCCATATCCGTCCAAGTATTTGGTGTTGTCAGTGTTCAGGACTTTGGCCATTCTAGTAGGTGTGTAGCGCTATCTCATTGTTATTTTAACTTAAAATTCCCTCATGACAGGCTGTCAACCATCTTTGCATATGCTTATTTGCCATCTGAGTATCTTCTCTTGTGAGATGTCTCTTCAGGTCTTTGGCCCACTTGTTCATTTTCTTTTTTATTATTATTATTATTATTTTTTAAGATTTTATTTATTTATTTGACAGAGAGAGAAAGAGCACAAGAAATGGGAGTGGCAAGCAGAGGAAGACAGAGAAGCAGGCTCCCCGCAGAGCAGGGAGCCCAGTTTGGGCTCGATCCCAGGATCCTGGGATCATGACCTGAGCCAAAGACAGACACTTAACCGACTGAGCCACCCAGGCACCCCATCACTTGTTCATTTTCTTATTGCTAAGTTTTAAGAGGTTTTTTTTTTATACTTTGGATAGCAGTTCTTATACTTTGGATAACAATCCTTTATCAGACATGTCTTTTGCAAGTATCTTCTCCACTAGTTTGAGGAAATCTGAAGAAATATTTTTCTTCAGACAGTGGCTTGCTTACTCACTCTCTTTACAGTGTCTTTGCAGAGCAGAAGTTTTTAATTTTAATGAAGTTCATCTTATCAGTTATTTCTCTAATGGACTGTGCCTTCATATTGTATCGAAAAAGACATCACCATATCCAAGGTCACCGAGACTTTCTTCTCTATTATCTTCTGGGAATTTTATAGCTTTATGTCTTACACTTAGGTCTATGATCTATCTTGAGTCAATTTTGGGGAATGGTTTTTCAATGTTTTTGCATGTGGATGTCTAGTTGTTCGAGCACCATTTGTTAAAAACACTATATTCCATTGTCTTATCTTAGGTCAGTTAATCATACTTATATGGGTCTATTTCTGGCCTCTCTATTCTGTACCACTGAAGTGTTTGTTTTATTTTATTCCTTCCCCAACAGGCAAGTTTTGAATTGGCCCTTTTTACCTTTGTTTCCTTTATTTGGGAGGTTCCAAAAACTTTATTTAATATTTAAGCATGAGTTTATTAGACAAATGCTGTGTTCCAGGAATGGACTAGGCCTGAAGAACAATAATATAAAGTGAATGCAAGATAAAAATTTAAAATTCTGTTGAATACCAGAAGCGGTCCTTCTAAACACTGCCAATAAAGCCCTATAGAGCCCTATAGAGATGCCAATAGTAAATCCTGTGGTTCTATCTAGGAGAGAGCCATCACTTCCTATTGGTAAAATCTAACCATTACGGAATTCTGATACTCACCTTTGTTTAAATCTCATTTTTATTAAACTATAATTGATACATAATGTTATGTTAGTTTCACATGTACAGCATATTGGTTCAACAATTCTATATATATTTTTCAGTGCTCACCACAGTATGTGTAGTCACCATACAACATTATTACGATATTATTTACTGTATTCCCTATGCTGTACTTTTCATCTCTGTGACTTATATATTTTATAATTCTAACTTGGTACCCCTTAATCTCATTCATCTATTTTGCCCATCTTCTCATCCACTTCCCCTCTGGCAACTATCAGTTTGTTCTCTGTATAAATATCTTTTTTAACTATTAAAATACACCCAAGGAGAAGGGGAATTTGTTCTGGTTCTTGAAAAGCAAGAAAAAACATGTACAGTAGTATATCATTTAGAGATTGCGATACTATGATTTATAATAAGAAAAATAGATTAAGTATATAGTCTTTATCCTGTTTCTGGCATAGTGATCCTAAAAACTCTTGAAATTTCCTAGGTGAGAAGAGACATAAAAGTGTCTTTTATTGTATTAATAAGGTGACTTCAGGACCACACTAGTGGTAAATTCTGGTTGCCAGGACAACCAATCATGTGATTAGAGGGTGGGAACTTTCAGTCCCCTCTCCCTGGCCTCTGGGCTGGGAAGAGGGGCTGGAGGTTGAATCAATGTCAATGATTGATGATTTCGTCAATTATGCCTATGTAGCAAAGCCTCCATAAAACCCCAAAAGGATAAGGTTCACAAAACTCCCAGGTTTTCGCACACATGGAGCTGAGGAGAGAATTTTTCACTCAAAGAGGGCCTGGAAGTTCCACAGTCCCTCCCCACCTACCTTGCCCTCGCATCTCTTCCAACTGGCAGTTCCTGGGTTATACCTTTTAAAACAAATCAGTGATCGAGTACATAAAGTGTTTCTCTGGGTTCTGTGACCCACTCTAGCAAATTAATGAAACCTTCCCAATTAAAGCGTGGTGTATTGCAGTGGCTGGAAGCCCAATTTATTTTTTCCATGCTCTTCAGTTGAACAGGTCTTCAGCTCCATGGACAGTTCTGGCTGTTGGAATCCACAGTCCCCTTCATGAATCAGTTGATCCGAAGCAGCATTAAAATGGTTTAATAGGCCCCTTGAAAAGACAGAGGCCAACATTTACTAAACTTTGAAAAACACTGCCCTTCCAAGGGGATTATTGAAACACTTTTATGTTCTAACAGCAAGTAAGAATACTGGCCACCAAAGAGATCTTTAGCAAATGAGAATTGATAGTTCTGTCTTGGTTTCTGATTTTCCTTTTGTTAGGTCACTTGAACAATGATGAAAGGTTATGTCATGTAGGTAATTTCCTCATTCAAGCCCACCTCCTACATGCAGGATGCAGGTAAATACTTGAGCTATTCAGGCTAGTTTTTCCTTTTAACTGATTTATGTTCCAGGAGCTGATTTCTGATTTATTTGGAAGGTAATTTGTCTGCCCCCAATTAAGGTGCTTAATTTCCCCTGTGTCCTTTAGGCAGTAGTGTAGAAGAAGCAACCAAGTATGACATGTGTTCAAACATAAAGAATTATCACTCCAAACTCGTGAGTTGAGTTTTCTTCTGCTGCTATCACCGGAGCACCCCCTGGGTGTCTGTGCTCTTGGCACGTGCAAGCTTGCACACTCACCTGGGGCCCCTGGGCGACAAGGGAGACCGGATTTCGGGGCCCCTCCCCTCAGGGCTGGCCTGTTCACCCAGAAGGGAAGTGGGTGCTCCCTTCTCTGGGTGCCCTGTCTGCCACACACATGGCCTCTCTCACCATTAGAGAAAGCCCTTCTCCACCCACTGGCTAAGGTGCCATTTCACCGCTTTTCTCCCTTTAAGATGGTTCAATGGATCCATCCCTTTAATATTTTATCCTTTGGAAGACTACAAGATGGCTGTGGTTTTCCTTTAAGGTCAGTGCAACGTCTGAGGATATCTGAAAGGGAGCAAGGTGAAGGGTGACACAGGACCCCTTCAGAGGCCAGAGAGTAGAGAAGGGGGTGGAATTCAGAGACAGATAGAGCCAGCAGGACTTTGCTATTAATTACTGAAATACTATTCTTATTTAACCTTTCAAGCAGCAGCAAAATGCTTTCCTTAATTTAGCAATTTACATGGAGACTTCACTATTTCTAAAATGTAAATACATTCTTGCTAAGAATGAAGATTGGGACTTCCTCTCTCTCTCCTTCCCTCTCTCTTTCTCTGCATCTCACTCGTGCTCCTCGTCCTCCTCCTTCTCCTTCTTCCTCTTCCTTCTCTCCCCATTCTCCCTCCCGCCTTCACACAATAAATATTGTAGTTGGATGAGAGGAGCAGAGGAGGGATGTCTGAGAAACCCCTGCTGAAAATTATTTGGGAATCCCTTGTAAGTGGAATAAAGCTTAAATTCCTTTTATTCACAGGATTAAAACTGCTAGTAAAAGCAAAAATAGCAAGGGACTGATGAATATGTGTGAGGTAGAGAGTACAATAGATTCCTGTGTTGCTTTTGTCCATTTTAGCGAGGATTAAACAAATTTTAATAGTTCTTTGCTGCACAATTGTTTAATTACTTTTCTGAGCAGTGATATCTGTAAGTATCACATAAAGCAAAATCCCTCAGAATTTAAAAACAAAACAAAAACAAAGGAAAGGATGCAGCATGATACTCAAAATAACATTATTTTCTAGTCAGCCTAACGTAGAAAGGTTAGCATTTCACATGACATCTGGAAAATCCTTTCTAAATCTGCTCTCATACTAGTCTTCACTAAACATTAGCACCATGGGGGTAAGAAGGCAGACATTTTAAAAACTATCGTCCTATTAACTGATGTGAGATAACGTTTCTTGATCTAATGAAGTGTGAATAAGATTTATCTTTATACTTTCCAGGCTGTGGTTATTAGCCCCCTAGTGAAATGCTCAAATCATATACTTGAAATTATAGATACAAATATACTGCCAAAGGAAAGAAATAAACAAAGCCGGGTTTGTTACTATTTCAAGTGAAATAAAATGTAAAGAAAAGAAAACTTCAAATAGAAAAATTAAGAAGAAAGTTGCTCTTGTGTCAAAACTGCCATGGTTTGACTTGGTAAAATGTTATTTAGGTACTCACTTATACATTCTTCTGTTTACTTCCAGAAAAAAAAGAAAAAGAAAAAAAAAGATGATATTCTTTCCTCCAGGAGCTTGTCAGTAATTTGGAAAAGTCAGACATAGAGACAAAAAATACTAAAGAAATGGTAATGAGATATGTCAGGTGGTGATAACTAGCTCTTTGGGCCACTCTCCTGACCTACAAAATAAAGTCAGGGAGAACCCTAATACTCAGTAGACCCCATTCCATCTTAAAAGTGTACATGAGTGGGACTCGTGAGTGGCTCAGTCAGTTAAGCTTCTGACTCTTGACTTTGGCTCAAGTCATGACCACAGGGTCCTGGGATAGAGCCCTGCGACGGGAGTTGGCTTGAGATTCTCTCCCTTTCCCTCTGCTCCTCCCCTCACTCATACGCTTTCTCTCTCTCAAATAAATAAGTAAATCTTTTTTTAAAAGTTTACATTAGTTTAAATAGTTGACTGAATAAGAGGACAAAAAATTGTGGGATTATTTCACACAATGTAGACAGTCAGTATGGGATTCTATATATAAGCAGTTCATTGTTCTCAACATGCTTGAGGCAATGGACTCTCTCTCCAGTCAAATGCAGAGACTCGCAAATGTTTGCGTAGAATTTGGTGCTCAGGTCAACTTCTTCACCTCACCTCCCCACTCATGCTTCCATGTCCCATGTTATGTATCCCCGTGCCCATAAAAGAAGAGGAAAGACTCGAATGGCCAAGAGGCCAGGCATTAGGATATGAAGACTCCAGAAACCTTGAGACTTCTCTGTTTTTTAAAGAGCAGCAACTGTTCAGTTTGGGCTGACTATTGATATGCAGGACTTCACATCTAGGTTTTTTTTTTTTCTTCCAGTTTTTTTAAGAGAAACTTAATTTGACATTTTTTGTGACATCTTCTAATGTGATCTCCCAAAATCATGTTTTATTTTTAGCAACAATCTTAACATTTTAAGGAAATGGTATATGAACCAAATGGAGTCTATTTGTGGCCTGGGTAGACAAAGGACACCAGTCTGTGATGTTCACTCTAGTGATTCAGTGTATATTGGAGAAGCCTGTGGCATTTAGTGGCATGATCTGAATTACTCCCTCAATGTGGCTGTATGCACTCACGTATACACACAAATAAACATACAGCTGGAAAGGTAAAAAGGGAGGGGTTCTTGCAGACACTGAAATGATCCATGATCAAAGAGTAGGAATGATGAGGAAGTATGGGATGTTTGAGTGAAAGAAGAAATATTTTTCCTAGCTAAAGGAAAAAAAAGATTGACTTCACAGTAAAATAAGTCTTGGAAAGCAAATGGAGATATTTGTGTGAGCAGAAGATTCTTGAATGATCTTGACTAAATGGATTCTGATCACACAGAAAGATTTGTGTCTCCTGTGATATTTGCCGTAAAATGACACTACCAACGAACATTTACCACATCATTAAATAGATTAACTCAATTATATGAAGACCCAGCAAAGACACAAACTCCTAAAATGCATTTTCCCCAGCTGTTGATTTGCTTGTTATCAATCATAAATATGAATTCAAAATCTTGGAGATCTCATTTCAGTGGTAAAAATGATGGAGCTTTCATGATTTGCATAGTGACCCTGATGTAAAATTCTACAGAAAGCAAAAAAGAAAATCTGAGTTGAGCTGAATGTCAATTTGCATGCCAATTTCCATTCATGTACAAATATCTGATTAAATTCATATAATATAGCTGGGTCCACTTTCATCTTTAATGAAAAGAAAATTTCACCCAAAGGATGTGAAAACAGGCATTGGAAATTCAAAGTGTGTTTTTCTTGAACACGTACAAGAACTCAAGTTTCTCATATTACTCGTTTCACTCTTTTGCTTTCTTGTTTGTGTTTTGTTTTTGTTATTTATTGTTTGTGTTTATTATCTGTGACTGTCTCTTATGGCTATGTTCTTGGAATAAAAACTCCAAAAAGGACAGAGGGAGTGCTTTATAAAATTTAAATTTCCCTCCCAGCCCCTAACCCAGGGTATTGTCAGTTTCCCTCCCAAGAGGCAATAGCGGATATCCCTTCTCAGGTAACCTTCTGAGAAACACTATGTGCACACAGTACCAGTGAGTAATTGAACTAAGCTACATATTTTTAAAAAGCCCAAATAACATTTATTTAGAAGTAGGGATTTGTTTTTCTCTCATCCAAGAGAAATCTGGAGACAGGCACAGCAGGCCTATAATGCTGGCTCCATGGTCATCAGAGACTCAGGCTCTTTATCTTTCTTCCTCATTATTCTTGGGACACAATTTTCATCCTGAAAGGCAGTTCATGATCACAATATGGTGGCTACAGTGAAATCAATCACAACAACATTCCAGCCAAAAAGAAGGAAGAACAAAAGGGCATGCCTCCTGGCAGCTAGCTCCTTTTAAAGAGATTTAAAAGTCCCATACCACATCTAATTGACTAGCCCTCTGAGGGGATAGATTTTAAGCTGGGCATTTTGCCACTCCCAAACATTGGAGTTCTGTTGGTAAATAATAAAGGGCAAATAAACATGGAAGAGGCAACTAGCAATCTACTACAACATACAAACCAATAAGAATATATATTCTCTTCTCCCACATTTTTTAAACAAATGGTGGCATATTATAAATATCCACAATGTTTTTTATTCTAGTCACTGCATTTATTAAATTTTAGTAGGACCAACGCCAAAGGACCGAACCTGGAGCTGATTCCTCCGAGAGACAGGTTCTGCCTGACCCCAGCTGCTCATAATAACAGTTGCTTCTTTCACTCCTTACTGCTCAAACAGCAGTCTGCAAACCACCAGGATCTTGCTAGAAATGCAATATCTGAGGCTCCACCTTAAATCTACCATAAAATGTGTATGTGCATTTGAGTTAGAGAAGTAGTGAGTACCTTCCCCGCCTCTACCACCCCAGTTTAGAGAGAGCCAAGATTGGTAGTATGTTAAGAGCCCTCTCCCAAATAGCTCTTAGGGTCTGGAAGCAATTCCATGTTCTAAGATGAATAGCTGATAAGAACTCTGTACAAATGACGGCCAGTGTGTCAACTGTATACTTACTAATCTATTCCTAACTATGCTGTCAGTCTCCAGTTCTGGTTCCTTCCTTTAATCCCTACCCCTTCTCTTCTAAACTGGAAGGAAGGTGGCTTTCAATCCCAGTTGCCTCTCTCCCTAGTTTCTAGACTCCCTTTTCTCATGGAGCTGTTCTTGCTTCTAGTTTCCTTAACTTCTTAAATCTCTCCCACTGGTTTTTAACCCCTTGAGCCAAGAGCTCTGAGATGGCATCACCACCCCAGAGCCTGAATCCTGGCTTTCATTGCTTTCTTGAATGAGGACAACCTCGGCTAGTGGCAATAGTCAGGATCAGAGATGACTTTGATCCTCTCCTGAAGTTTGTTTTGGTTCTTCCTCCCCAGATCCCAGGCAGATTTTTCTCTTCCTAAGTTTGTGCCAAGCCTGGACTGTCCCTGCTTGTTCTCTTTTACCCAAGGAGATAGAACGTAACACCAATAAGGACCATGCTGCTAACGTCAAAGAGTGACTTGTTGCTGAGTCCTACCATTGACCTAGAGTCTTTTGGTCCTCTGCTGCCACAGTAAGAACTGCTTGTGGATGCTGTGGCCAGGCTGAGAAACAGTGGTGGATTAACTGGACCCAGCAGGGATGGAGATATGGGAGCCTGGGAGAACCTAACACTTACAGTCAAGTTGGAACATAGTGCCAATACTGTGTGAATTTGGATGGATAAAAAGGCCATTAGATTTGACAAAATGTAGTCTGCTAACCTTTAAAAGAGCAGTCTCAGCAGGAAAGTAGGGCCAGAAGCCAAATTGCAGTGAATTAAGGAAGAAATGCAAAGCAAAGGAAAGGCGGCAGCTGATAAAAACATTCATTTCAGAAATTTGTGGGTGGAAGGAAGAAGCTGTAAGACATAACAGAATCAAGTGACATTTTTGTAAGATAAGGGGAAACTAAACGTTTTTGAAGGCATAAGGGAGAGTCTGTGAAAAGAAGATATTGCAGACAAACTCCAAAGAGCAAAAGAAAGATCTTTGAAAATCAAGATAAGGAAACAACATTAGTGAAAGGGGTTGGTTATCATAAAGAGGAAAGATTCCTTATCCTCAGACACATCAAAAAGGCATAATGGAAAAATGTAGGAAGAAAATACAATGAGTAGTGTCTTTGGATAGATTATTCGGTTTACTTTAACTGTGTTACACTCAGCAAAGTAATAGACAGTATTAAGGAATGTGTTGAGTTAAATGTAGAAGTTTCATAAAACCAAAGATTTTTATTGTAGGAAAAGCTTACAGAACAATCTATTAATGTACTCTCTTCATCTGAAGAGATAGGAACCCGTGAATGAGTAAGGTAAACCTATTTGCCAAAATGGGTTTAAAGGAGTCTAGTGGCTGTCAGGATTTGATGCCATCTAGAAGAATCCCTAAAGATCGTGTGCTAGAGATGAAGACAGAATTTGCCAAGTAAATGAAGCCAAAGCTAAGGCTGAAGCCAAGGGTAACTTGAGAATGGAGATGAAAGCCAAAGCTGCAGCTGAAGCAGTTCAATGTAATTTATTTGTAGGACCTGAGCATTATAGTTCTACTTTACTTTGTGACCCAAGAGCAGGGGCAAGAAAATGAGAAGCAAAAGTGATACTGGGTTGGGGCTTAGCGTGGTCTGTCACTGAACAAGAAGGAAGGGGGGGCCTATGGCTGGCGGACCACAGTATGAATGACTTGCTCAGTCAGTGGGGAACCTCTAATAAAACGAGCATCTTCATTTCAGATCTTGCCCGGTGAGTGCAGATCTTGCCCAGTTTGAACCGTGTCAAAAGCAATAGACCTTTGCAGACTGAAGATCTGTGGTTGATTCCTGACTCTACTAGTAGCTAGCTATGTAACCAGAAGCAAGTTATTCAGATCCTTGGGCTCCTCATTTACAGAAGAGAGATAATAATACTCACCTCACGAATATGTTGTGAAAATTCAGTTACCAAGAAATTAGCACTAAGTACTAGCCCTGGTAAACACTCAAAATGTGGCTACAAATTGTTCCATTGGTCTCTTCTTCTAATGAGATGTAAATATGCATGGTATGTAAGTGGATATAATCTGTCTTGAAGTATTAGATTATTACAATAAAAATAACAGTATAATATATGCCATCTAGATATTCTCTAGAATTCTCTGTAATGAATGAGATCATTCTTTCAGCTCACACCCAGAACTCACCTCACACCATGTAGAAAAGTAGAGAGCTATTCAAACTTAGTAGGGAACATACACTTTCTGTAATGATTCTGAAGGAGATAGCCTTGGGGGACCTTGAATGCCATCTTAAGATGCCATATATTTTTTTAAGTTTTACTTATTTATTTGACAGAGATATCACAAGTAGGCAGAGAGGCAGGCAGGTGGGGGGTTGGGGGTAGGGGGAGCAGACTCCCTGCTGAGCAGAGAGCCCGATGGGGGGCCTGATGTGGGGCTCGATCCCAGGACCCAGGGATCATGAGCCGAAGGCAGAGGCTTAACCTACTGAGCCACCCAGGCGCCCCAAGATGCCATATTTTCAAAGCTTATTGAACACCATTCCCTCCCACTGAGTGTATATGGCACCAGAGCTTCCTCCCACACACTTGCTACCTTTCAGGGCAGAGTAGGGAGACCCAGCTCAAACTACCATTGAACCATGTATGGGTTCAATGCATGGGTTGTCCATACAGCAGAACAGTTTCAGTCTGATGACTGATGAAGCAGAACTAAAATAGGAATCAGTAGTCCAACATAATGCCAACTATTCTCATCTTTAAATGCCTGAAATGGAAGCAGAAGTGCCATTTCACTTCACTCACAACTACATAAATAGTATAATCTATTTTTTAAGGATATTTATGAGTAAAGTATGTCTACAGAGATTTTTTAATTAAAGTGTAAATTAGATCTTTAAGCATCTGGAAATCTCACTGGCTCCTAAAGTAAAATATTTTAAACCAAACAAAAACAAAGATTGAAAAAATTGTTTTTAAACTACCTTCTTTCAGTGGTACCCTCCTTATCCAGCCCAAATATCTTTTCTGAGTAACACTCCAACCCCCAAATTCCTTCTGGAGTCCCTTTCTGGAATTTGGTTAGGTGGGACCATTTTTCAGTGGAGGTTGGCAATTACACCTGAGATGTCTAACCTGAAAGGACCAACTTGGAACAATGAAGGTTACTGAGAGCAAGCTCCAGCATTAGGGAAATGCAACTGCTCCCATGAGAACCCAGAACCAGTTTGCACTGCCCTGCACTGGTAGGTCATGGCTCTATTTGAGATATTGAGGTTGTAATACCTTGAGTGTGGCTTGTATAACCCAGAGCTCTCCCTATCTTCCAGAAATCACACGACTGGTTTTCATTAATGATAGAGGAGAACCAAGATTGTTACCAGGTGTTTCTTTAGGTTTTTCTTCTTTGACTTACTGTTCCACTTTAACAAAATATGAATGCCACAAATTAAGGAGCAGAAAACTTAATACCATCCCTCCACCATCTTAAAATAGAATATATTACTAAAAATATTATTTAGTTACTGGAAATAATAAAGATGATAGAACCCTTGGAGGTCAACATAGATGCTCTAAGAATAAGTCAGCATGAATTAACCTTCCTTTCTTTTTGGTCATGATTTCTAGGCTGTGCCTGGCCTCAAATACATGATGCATCTGAATTTCAACAGAGCATTTAGTAATCAACTAAAATACAATAATAATGAATTTGCCTGGACACATATATAGGCACTAGTATTTGAAAGAAAATATCACCAACATAGAGTTCTGGGATCATTCCAAAGCCATATTAGAAAAGGAACTCTCGGTTTGAGCAATAAGAAAATGGTTGTCATTATTGAAAAACTCCTCCTTTCCATTGATTTTTGACATATGCTTTTGAAAGTTGAAACCATAATTTAAAAAGTACATAGTGTATAGTGAATAATGTGTTAAGTAGATAGGTGGATAGTGCTTAATTCTATGTAAGGATTACTATGAAAAACAATACTTTCTTCTTGGGAACTATGCTTATAAAAGAGTTTGTAACTGTTTCGCTAAATAAATGTAGCTTTGAGCTGTAGAAGAACTACAGGAGAGAGGTCAACATCATGGGCTAAAGAGCCAGACTGTCACTTCCCACCTAAGTGATTTGGAGACAAGTTAATTAACCACTATGCCTCAATTTCCTCATCTATAGAATGGGGTTAATAAAGAACGTCGTTCATAGAGATGTAACGATTTAATGAATTAATGAACATATAGTGCCCAGAAGAGTGTCCAGCTAAGCCTTGCACTAAGCAGTGGATATCCATTATCTTATTAATTCTCACACGTGATAATCAATGAAGTAATATGATCATTAGCCCCACTTTACACATGAGGAAACTAGGCTCAGGGAATTTAAATACCTTGCCCAAGATCACTCAGGTAGAAAGGTCAAAGCCAAAATTGAACTGAGATCTCTCCAACCAGAAGCTGCACTCTTAACACCATAACCATAAGGTAAGGTAAGCACTGGCTCCCAGGAACAAGGCTGGAACCCATCCTAAGACCTGGATGCATCAGAGCAAGGCTATCAACAAGAGTGGCCTCATTGATTCCCCCAAGTTTTAGATGGAACTCCTTGAATCCCTGCTGTTAAGAGCATCATTAGTCCCAGGACCAAGGTGAAGTTGTTCCAGCAGTCAGGAGAGAAGAGATACAGAGGCAGAGAACCAAGGAGGGTCCAGGAACACCACACAGGCAAAGTGGTAGACCTCAGCATTCATTTAAAATAGACCATCGAGGCCACCTGGGTGGCTCAGTTGTTAAGCGGCTGCCTTTGGCTCAGGTCATGATCCCGGGGTCCTGGGATCGAGCCCCGCATTAGGCTCCCTGCTCGGAGGGAAACCTGCTTCTCCCTCTCCCACTCCCCACGCTTGTGTTCCCTCTCTCGCTGTATCTCTTTCTGTCAAATATATAAATAAAATCTTTTTTTAAACAAAAAGAGAGAGAGAGAGACAATTAGTGGAGGTCACGTAGTCTATGACATGGGATACTCTCCCCAACACTTGACCCCAAGTGGAGGGTCAGTGAACTGCAGCAGCCCTTATTCAAATATCCATTAGTTACAAAGGCTGATATTCCTCGGCACTGTGGCCAGTTTCTCCCATAGAATTCCTGGGACCATCTCAGATCTGGGCCACAGCATCATCAGCCTCATTCTGATGATGCTCAAGGAGGTAGAATTAGTGGGAATTGCCTCTGTCTGCTAACTCAGCCAAGTGGATTTGCTACATTTCACTAGGTGGGGTTGTCAGCTATGTCCCTCAAACAAAAACCCTGTTTAATTATAGAGAAGCAGGTTTTCATTTTGCAGAATTTCTCCCCTCAATTCCACAGTCATATATGAGCAGAAAAAGGACTGCCCTCAGATCCATAAACTCTGTATACCCTCATGAAACTCCATTTGCAACAGTGGGCTAAGCAGTCTGTTGAGGTTACCTATGGGCTGCTGGATGGCAGGAGCAGTGTCCACAATAGACAGGGATCCAGACATTGCCATCTGTCAATGTACCCTCAATAGCTTCATTGTTGGCTGGCCCAGACGCTCACTGAGAAGCAGATAAGCAGTGGCTAGACATACAGACCTGCATGCCTATTGGGCAGTGCCTGACTGAGCACCATTGCTCTGCCATCTACTGCCTTCCAGTGAGTGCTTTGGGGGTCTCCATTCTCAACATATATCTCTTTGGAGGCAGACACCCCCCTGTTGCACTATGTGGTCCAGTGGTAAGCTGGATCTGAGGGTGCATTTGTAGAAATGTCTCTCCAAAGACACTGAAGGTACCCCAACATGAAAGGGGTACAAAAAGACTCAATATGCTCTAGTAAGCTAGACAGAAGATTCAAAACAAGTCCTAAGGAAAGAGGTTTGAGTTGTCAGAGAGTGAAGTCAGTAGCTCAAGATGAGAAAAAGGAACAGAAGGTCAAACAGGCAAGTCTGAGGTCAGTCTGAGTAGATGCAGGAGGAGGGGAAGGCTCCTGCCCAAGTCCAGCTTTTACTCCAATTTCCTGAACCTGACTCCCATTTGAAAGGTCAGGTGAAAGGAAGAGGCAGAGCTCCATGTACCCTGGCTTATTTAGGACTCCGCAGAGCCAGGAAGACATGTAGGTTCACCTGAGACTTCACCCATCACATTCTGACCCTGTCACAAAAACAACTCTTTATCACCAAACTCGACTTAGAAGAATCTTTACATATTCAAAAATTCTGAGTTTACATTTAGGATTGTAAAGCAGCTAAAAGCCAGATGAAGTTTTTCTTAATAGAAACATTTTTCTTCAAATTACCTCGTGACACTCGGGTACTATAACCTTACCCAACTATTCACACGATATCATTGAAGAATTACTGAAATTGACAGTGGACACTTGGAAAAGTCCTAGGTAAAATGATCTACCTGAAAAGGTACATTGGTTTATTTGTTTGTTGTTTGTTTGTTGTTTAAATAATGCTCTTATTCTTCAACAACTTGCCACCAGAAATGCACAGTCTGACAACTACGCTCTGCAAATCGAAGTAACATTTGTGTCCTCTAAGATATTGCTGAGCTGGCTTGTGCAAAGGGTCTGCATCACAAAAGCATGTCATTAAAAGGCTTATCTTCCTTAGTAGAAGCCAGCAACCCATTTGTTTTCCATTTTGACTGTCTATACAAGTGCTTCCCATACACGTAAGGGCAATAAATCCCCAAAGCCCGAATAAATGAGATGCTGTTGCTGTTGTGCATTTTTATGGTCATCGTGGAGAAAACAACTTATTTCCATATTCATTGATTCATTTGGAGCCCAGCGTGCCAGTGGGACTCTTAGGAGATTGAACCAAATGTCTTCAAATAATTTCAGGCTTCAGTTGGCATAGGGCACTTCCATAAACAGACATAACTCTAATTCTGGATTCCTGAAGGAAACGTAGGGACAGTGTGACTAAAAACAAATAAGTTAAGACTCACTAGGATTCACAGTCTCCCCAGAGTGATTCACATAAATAAAAAACCAGTTCCTCCTCTGACTTCTTCCCCTGAAGATCCCAAGATCCTAGACTTCTAATCTGCTGGGCACGCAAGAGAAAGCAGATGGGCGTGGGTGACAGTTGCACAAAAAGGCCCTCCTGGGAGTCATAGAGAAAGAAATGTGTCCACACAACACTGTGAGATGAGATTGTCCACCAGCTGCCTGTTCTTCAGTCCCAGGGTTTCTTTGATCACTCCCTAGGAAGGAAGGATATGCCTGCTGTCCAGTCCAAAACTCAGGGTGAGCCATGACACAAAGCTGAACCCCTACCCCTTCTAGAAGAGAAAGTCAGAAGATTCTCTACTACACTAGACTAGGAACCAACCATGTGTGGGTGTCTGGACTCTGACATACCTCCAGGGCACGCTGAAGTCAGGCTTGCTGTGACAGTTGAAGCATTACCATCCATCATGACAACCATTGTATCACTTCATTCAGGTGGCTGAAAAATTCTTACTCCATCGTATTATTTCTCCTTTGCTCATTGAAGGAAGTAGTGTGCATTTGGGAACACATTAGCTACTTTCAATATACTTGAACTGTTTGGTTTCATATAAACCCAAACAAGAGTTAACTCATCAGTGAAAAGAGCTTAATATACCATTTCTTTCTACATGTTTATGTTCCATCCATCTTCCCAAGATGGTACAATTATTGGCTTGTTCTTGTGTTTATTACATGACCCAGACATTATTACAGCAAAGCAGAAAAATCTATGGAACCTATCAAATCAGGATAACAGGTGCTGATGCACACAGGCAGAGCTGGTTTTACATCAGCTGAGTGACAGGGTAACCGGTGTGGAAATTTCAGGGCTGCTAATGTGCTGGAATTCTGAAATTCATCTCCTTCATTCTAGCCATACTGGTTTCCTTCCCACACTTTGCTTTGACATCCATGCTTCCCATCATTGCCTTGTTCGAAACCATTTAATAAGTACCTTCTTTGTATGAGGCAAAATATTAAGTTTCAGAACTTAGTCAAGCAAAGTCAAGTTGAGAAAAAGTTCTCACATTGAAAGAGCCTGGCAGTTGAGACAAACATGTAAATCGATAAAATGGGCCTCCATCAAAGAACCTGAGGGTGTGCCAAAGAAGTGGAAGGAGTAGATCTTCTCCCTGATGGAACCAGGGCAGGACTCTGGGGATGTGGACTTGGCATCAGCTCCCAGAGGAGTCCTACCTTTGAAAACCTATTGGGAAGAGAACAAATGGATGCATAGCTCTGACACAAAGTGATATTGGGAACTTCCATTAGAGATACAAGAACAAAGTACTGAGAAGGTTCAGACAGGAGGTATATTCACGGGAGAGATCAAAGAAAGTGACATTTACAACAGGGCTTAAAGGATGAGAGTGTCTGTGCAAGCAGAGATGTGAGACTGGGTTAGGAGGTTGTGAGCAAGCAAAGCATGGGATATGCCTAGGAGCTGGAGCACAGCTCATGCCAGAAAATAGTGGGGAATAAGCCTTGAAAGCCAAGTTGAGGCAGGATTATAGAGGGCTTGGAAGCAGATAAAAGTGATGTGTGCTTGGATAGACAAATAATCTTTGTTTTCCGTTACCCCAAATTGTGAATCATGATTTAAGGAAAAACGTATTCCTCTTGGAAAACAAAGTGCTGTATTAATGTCCCTCTTTAAAAACAAACAAAAAACAAAACCAAACAAACAAACTAAAAACACTAAATTAAAACTAAGACAAACAAACAAAAAAACTACATTGACCTCACATCTTTTTCCAGCTACTGTTCCTTTCTCTATTCTCCTTTTCCAAAACTCCTTGAAAGAATTGTTGACATCCTATTTTTTCTTGAACCCACTCTGGTCACATTTTTGCCCCATTTTCCACCTCAACAACTCCCATCAAGGTCATCCATCTACTCCACACTACCCAGTCCAGCTGTCAAGCTCAGTGTTCATTGTCCTTAACCTTCCAGAGACCTTTGGCATGGTTGATTGCCCTTGGTTTTGGGAGGGGGGGGCAGAGGGAGAGGGAAAGAGACAGAATCTTAAGCAGACTTCACATCCAGTGTGGCACCCAATGCAGGGCTCAATCTCCTGACCATGAGATCATGACCTGAGCCAAAATCAAGAATTGGATGCTTCACTGAGTCACCCAGGCACCCCACCCTTGCTTTCTTATGTGACTGTACTGAATTCTTAAGTCACTGAAAAGGTCAATCCTTTTCAGTCTCTTTACGGCTTCTTGATTTCTCCCCAAACCCTAAATGTCAAAATGTTCCAGAACTTCATCCTTTAACCCCGTTCTCTAACTTCACTCATTTCCTTATTGTCATATAGCTTTAAATACCATCTATAGATACATTGATAACTCCCACATTTATAATCAGCCTACCTGATCAGTTTCTCACGATTGTGTTTTCAGCAAACAACCTTTAGGAATGAGGTAACTGCTCCCCCATCCTACCCCAACAAGGAGTAGGCTTGCTTCCCTTTGCTGTAAAAGTAGCTCAACGCTCCTCTCCTGTAATGGACCCCATTATATGTGCAGGGGTCCATCATGGCCCAAGGGGAATGCCTCAGAGATATAAAGCTGATGCTGGCTGCTGAGCTCTGAGTAATAAAATCCTTTGTCTCTGACCCAGCATCCATGAAACAGTAACAGGCTAACTTGCTAGCTTATTGAGTAAATCCCAAACGCTGCACAGTTCTTAATATTAAGTACTTATGCTTCCTTTTATAAGCAACTTAACACTTTAACTCAAATAAATTACATATTTGTAACAAAGGGTTTACTCGCAAATGTTCAAGTTTATGACTTTCATAAGGATAAAAGCTCTACACAGAATGAAGTGTTTGACAGAAATGCTTCTCCCTCCTCCTATGGATGGCTTTGGCCAACACCTTTACAGCATTATTTTGGAAATTTTGACTAAAATTTGACTAACAAAGAACATTTTAGAGCCTGGTACTATGTAGAGAAACTTCTGGCATTCCTTAAGGAATCTCTTAAACTTTAATGCTTAAATGTTGATGTGAATGCTGAGAAATTTAGGAAGGTAGTTGGGAAGTTATTTTTGATCAAGGATCCTTTTAGCTTCCCCCAAATCCACCCATTCGTTCACCCTAAGCCAGGGCCTGTACAAGCTCTTCTGAGTTCCTTAGATGAGATTTTTCATCCATCTGCTGCTTCTGAAAGTGATCCCTTAAGACAGTCATGCTTCTAGAGACGACTCATTTCTCTGATTCATTCTTAACGAAGATCCACAACTAGCAGGACACACAGCCAGTGGCTGTCGTCCTTATTTCTACATGTGTGAAAACCAAATCCTGCCAATTCTTATGTAAGGCCTGCAGGCCAAAACAAATCAATCTCATAGACAAATCCTACTTGCAAAAACGACTCAATCTCTTACACAAGAAGTGGTGTTGGAATCTAGTCTTAATGTCATTTGCATTCATTTACTATGTCAAAAAAGATGGAATCTACGCAGTCAGAATTCGCAGTACATAGGAGAAAATCATTTAAATGTTCTAACTATAGAGATGGATGGTTTTAGTGGGAGAGAAGTGTCTTTAAAATTACTGACTCCTTCAAAACTATATTAAAAGCAGACATAATCGGGACTATCCTGGTATTATTTACTTTGTGTGTCTTTGCTGTTGGCAAGAATGCATATTATTCCATTTCTTGGAGATAAGCAGAAAGCCACAGGGACTATTTCAACTCATATTCTGGGAAACCAAGAACTATACAACAGTCAGCCGTCAACAAATTGGTGATTAACATGATGTCTAGACAGGTTCTCATGAGAATAACATTATTAATTAAGCAGCAGTTTGGTTAATCATGATAGCAAGAGTAATTTTTGGAATAAATATTTTATTAGTGTGCCCATCAATAAAGCAAAAGTAAAAGAATATATGTTAATTAATTCATTTGTTGTAACATTGAGATTAAGGCTGGCAATTTCTGTTTGAAGGCCCAGAGAATAAGCTAATATTTTTAGTATGGCATGTCTTTATCTTACTGCTTCCAGCTAATGGTACTGTATATTTCAATTACCTAGCCAAAATTCCTTTCTTGTCATCTATCAAGATATTATTAAGCTCCATTAGTGAATAATTGAATTTGACAAATTTTCTGTTGCTATACATTTATCTGTTCTTTTAAAACCAGGTGTCTCCCGTTTCATCAGTAACAAAAACTTCACCAAATGAGGAAAGATAGTGAACTTTAACTATAATTAAGACCCTGATCTTACTTTTCATCAGTCAAAAGACTCATTTGGAAGAGAAGTAAATATATTGGCCACTTCTCTTCAGTACACAGACAATAAATCTTTCCAGAAAATACAGTTTACCTGGTATTTTTGGCATAACTCATAGCCCTAAACTACAAGGAAGAAATATAAGACAATAAAATTAAGTAAAAAAAAATATTTCTTAAAAAATTATTCAGGTGAACTTGCTCTCTTTTATCTCTATAAAAGAACATCTGTGGAAGCTTAGGTTGGTGAACACTTAGGGATTTGTGGTACACTCAAGAGGGCATGGGAGCTCTGCACTTTTCCCCACACCTTGCCCCATGCATTGCTTTCACCTAGCTATTCCTGAATTATATCCTTTTTATAATAAACCAGTAATTAACAGAAGACCACAAATTATATAAGGACCTGAAGAACATCCTGAGTGCAGTGAAAGTGGTGCATGAAAGTTCAAAGGGAATTTCAGAAAGCCTGCAGGAGATCAACAGCAGTAAGTGGGACAGTCATGAGGACCCCATAACCACTGCAGGGAATAATGACCTCCTTTAGGAAGACTACGAAGAGAAATGAGCTGACCAGGCTTTGAGAATCATGGAAAACTATGTAGTTTCATTCAGCGAGATGAAGAAAAGAATTGCTAAGTGGGTTGGAAACTCATGGACGGTGACAGTGCCCAGCACCACCTGTAGGTGTTGCATTATGCCGAGAAGAAAGAGGAGGGCAGTGTGGCCAGGGTGAGGAAGAGTTCATCAAAGCCCAGACTGTGTTTAAAGCTAACTGTAGGGGCACCTGGGTGGCTCAGTGGGTTAAGCCTCTGCCTTCAGCTCAGGTCCTGATCTCAGGGTCCTGGGATCGAGTCCCGCACTGGGCTCTCTGCTCAGCGGGGAGCCTGCTTCCCTTTCTCTCTTTCTGTCTGCCTCTCTGCCTACTTGTGCTCTCTATCTGTCAAATAAATAAATAAAATCTTAAAAAAAAAAAAAAAGCTAACTGCAGTTGTTGCAGTCTGAACCAGGAACCACTAAAGGAGCTGCCTATTCTTTATGATAGTGTCATAGCCTGTGACCATCTTCCAAAACATTTCTAAGTTGAGGGACATCTTCTACGGAGAAATGAACAAACTCAACCACAATTTCTATGAGGTGATGAACAAGCTGAAGAAGCAACATTCCAAGAGTTTTGCTGGTGAAGGGACCGTCAACCAGCAACAGATGCTCTTTGGTCGTCTCTTCCTCGGTTCGAACACCTACGGTTCTAGGCTTCTTAGCTCACCAGTCCCTCTGCATTTTCCTGAAAGAGGGAGATGAAATCTGCCTCAGCAAGTGAAGAACTAGCACTTGAGCCTGCCCCATGTAGACAGTCTGGAGGTGAATTCCAGATTCAGGTTCTTCATCTGCAGGCTGGTCACAAACCCTAGATAGATTGTTCTCTGTATTGAGAACTTCAGTCTTTGACACCAGGACTATCGGAAACATTTCCTTTCCGAATGTTATTTTATAAGGGGGAGGGGGGATAGACTTTAACAAGAGAGAGAAGTAAGAACACAGACTGTATGACCACTAATTAGGTATGTATTTTTTTATCAAAGTACTCAAGAGTAATTTTAGACTCGACGAGATGCATTCATAATTCTGTCCTCCAGGAACTGCAGTGTCTCCAGCTCCACAAAGTAAGAATTGCCTTCTCAGTATGATAAGTACGGAAAACAACATGAAAATCTAGAAAGCCTACACTTTGGCACCTGCATTTATTTAACCACTAGTAGCCAAAGTACAAATTATCTCTTCAATGTCATTGTATGATTAATGACCTCAAAGTTAATGCATTTTCTTAAGGTATAATTAACAAAACAATTTAGTATTTAAATAGAATTTATAGTCTCAGAGCATTTCAAATAATTAAGTAGATGATTGGTATTTAATTTACAATTAACATATTTTGATTCCTTTTATAGCCATAAAATTGGCTATTAAATATTAAATAAATAAATAAATAAATAAATGGCTATTAGATATTAAAATAGTTGTAGTAATAATGAGTGCTACTACAAATTGTTCTCTAAATAGTCCAAACTTTAAAATATATGTTCTGAATAATCTGAGGTGATTTTAAAAGTATGAGAACTGTAAATCCCAAGTCAAAAGCTAAGTCAAATATCTAGAAAATATTTCCCATTCCTGTGTACTGTTTTAGAAAGTTATTGCAGCTAAGCAGTAATAGAAAAGCTCTTTAAAATCACAGCTATTTTGGGGGCACCTGGGTGGCTCAGTGGGTTAAGCCTCTGCCTTTAGCTCAGGTCATGATCTCAGAGTCCTGGGATGGAGCCCCGCATTGGGCTCTCTGCTCAGTGGGGAGCCTGCTTCCCCCCTTTCTCTTCCTGCCTCTCTACCTGCTTGTTCTCTCTCTCTCTCTCTCTGTCAAATAAATAAATAAAATCTTTTAAAAATAAAATAAAATCACAGCTATTTTTTAAAAACAAGATTTTTTTCCTATTAAGATTCACAGACATCATTATTAGTACTCTTTGTCTTTATTTTATTGGATTATATAGGCTTTTCAGTTCTGGATATTTGGCATCAATTCTTAAAGTATTTTTTTTTCTCTTTTGCAGTTGGTTGGTTTTGTGTATGCCTGTTATGTGATCAGTATTTTCATGGAAGAAGAGGACACCTGTAAGTACTATTATAGCTACTTGTGGGTTTATTTTGGGTGAGCTATAGCTTCCAAAGCTAATCATTAGAGGGCTATGAAAGCTTTCATAGCTGGAATTTAAAATTCTTGAATGAAGCCCAGTAAAGTCACAATCAAATGTTTGCAAGCAGAACTGCTCACAAAGAAGATGGCACTAAGGTTTGAAACTCTCAGTCCCCACTGTATGTGTGGCTGCCCAGAGTCATGGAGATCTACAGATTGTTGTCATATCATGTCTTAGTAAATTTTCTTCAAAGATCTAAATATAACGTGGAATAGAAAATCGGGGATTATTTTATCCATGATCCATCTTAAGTACGCTACTGAAGAATTTTGACATCTGACTAATACCAATAACATCAATACAGTACATCATAGCAAGAATTCTAGCAATGCAAATTATATAAAATGCTCCACAAAACTAGAAATGACAACCTTTAAGGTGAGATGTAAAAAAAATTTTTTTTAAAGAAATGCTATAAAAGAACTAAGAGGATGCTAGAAAGCTAAGTATTTGTGTTTCAGCAGAATACTACCAATGAAATAAAAGACAGAGAGGACCTGACATTACCAGGGCAGAGGTTTAGCAACATATGCCAAAAGCCCACTGATGTTTAAGGCACATTTCGGTGCAACTGTTATGAGCTCATGTGATACCAAAGAAAATTTTACTTTATTTATAAAAAATAAGTCATTATTAGATAAACAAATCCCACCCACCTATCTCAAAGGTTCAGTTATATCATCGCAGTTACTGTCTGGGTTATAAAGTTGACCTTTAAAAAAAAAACAAGTATGAGTGTCCTGCTAGACATGGTGACCTCTTTCTAGAGCATAACTCCAAAGGGGTCTGATGAATGCTTCCTACCAAATAGATGCAGTCACAGTGCATGAGCTGGAATCCACAGTGAGGATTTATTTAACCAACTGGAAGAAATATGGGACCCTGAGATTAAATTCTCAGGTAGTGAAAATGTGTGAACATACTGAATTCTATCTTTTACACTGGCTTAGGGGTATTTTTTTTTTTAAATACTAGATGAACCAGAAAGTTTTTGACATTTCAGAAGTGCTGTTGTAATGACAGCACTTCCCACTCTGAGGTTAACGTCAGAACGTATATTTTCAGGAGTTCCATTAGTAGCTCCCCAATCTGACAGAGTTAACCCACAGAAAATCAGCAGCAGGTTTCCAACCTACAGCTGAGACAGGTGTATCTCCAAAAACATGAGACCTAAAGGAAATTATTAGAATAAACACTTCAAAAAAAAAAAATACACTGCCTGATAAATCCCAACTGAATCCCTCATAAAGTAAGTTTGAATCAGTACCAAAAGTGCCTGTTTCTTGTTCTCCTCACTGAACTCGGAGCCTCTCATTCTCCAGATTACTGTATTGTGGGAGAAGAGGCAGATTAATCAATAATGTTTTCTCCATTAGAATAAATATATACAGGACTTTTCCTTGAGGCTTGTGATTTTAAGCAAACCTTGGAAATCCAAAATGACATGCAAAAGAAAAGGCTCATCTACACTGGGTAAAGGATTTATTTTGACCTTCTGTCAGCCTTCTTTCAAAGTAATAATGTCGGTGGCTATGGATTGTATTGCTACTGGCAGATATTACAGTGCCGTTGACTTTGATGTCTTTAATTAGCTTACGTTTCTCTGTAGAAATCTCTGAATCAGCTATTTGAATGTTCCTCAAACTGGCATTCAAGCAGCTGCTGGAAGCCTATGCTATTAATGGTTTAATTCCAGTGTTTGTTAGGAGGGCCATGCATTAAGTTACCAGGAGACATCTGGATATAGTAGTCGTGTTACCATCAATTCAAACAAAACATAGAGCCAGAAAAAGTTGTGGGTGGGTGCTCAAGACAAAATAAATATGCCCTACACTGACTTGACATGATGATCTACTGGAAGAAAGACGACAGGGAGAAAGCAATCACAAACCTTTTAGTCTAATAGTTCTCAAGTGAGTGTAATTTTACATTTTTTATTGAAAGAAGTCGAAATCAAAGTGCAGTTGTAATTAAATTGTCCCAGAGTCTTCAGAAGGCAGATGTGAGCAAAGAGAAATGTCTGGAAACCAATTGCAATGATCTCATAGACCAGTCCAATCTGTGCCAACACTTAGCTTTCAGGTGCAATAACGAACCGCCCTTTGGATATGACATTACCGACCCACAGTCAAAAAGAGGTGTCTTTTGGTTGTTTTTTTCAAAATGTAAACCTACAGTGAGAAAGCCGTACTGGTAGCTTTCCAATTTGTCTAAGTATACTTCTGGAAAGCCAATTCTGAAAGGTAACTGCAAATATATAATGTAATGTCACAGTATTTTGGCAGACAATGTATCATTTATCATTTCGATTCCTATTCTAACTAATGAAAATCTCTGCATTATTCAGAATGCAAAGTTAAGCCTTGTTCTTGGACTGAAAGCTGTCTGCCAGCCTTAAAAATTAATAACAGCTACCCGCTCTCTCTTCTGCACCACCTAAGTGGTTCTATGGGACTAACATTTCAGCTGATGGACATGTCTGAAGGGTAATAAATGCTTGAGGAAACATTTATTTCCAGCCACCCATCTTCTTAGTTACCTCTTGGCCTCTTCTGCTAACTATATCTCTTCTAAAGACTCGGATTGCAGGTCAAAGACAATGAAATAAAAAGCTCAAACAGGGAAGAATGCTGTTTGATGGGGTCAGAACTTCCCATCACTCATTCCAACGAAGAAACCTATTTATAGCTCTTGTTTCATTTTTATTTCTTTTTTTAATATCTATCAATCTCTATGAACACTTTTGTGAGACCAGGGTATTTGGAATCTGTAATCACAAAAACCTGTCGATGTCTTGTTTGTGAATCATCTGCTGCTGAAAATGAACTTGTAGGCTTGTTACTATCTTGTCACACTTATGAAAAACAATGTTTTTAATTCAGGGAAGTGTGTAGGCAAGGCAAAAGATGCTGAAAAATAGTATTAACGTATATAAATATTATCAGGCTTCTACTGAGGATCTGTTGCGATCCTGATGACTGCTTCTGATATCAGTTTGTAAATTGCGCCTAGGACATCGGTTTGGTCTCACAAAAGCCAGTCTGGGTTGCATACGTTGAATAGTCAGAGAAATGTATATTGACAATCCTAAGAGTTAGTTTTTGAGAAGGAAATAAATCCCCCCCAGATGCAGTTTCGATCATTTACATTGAAATTCTCGAAATGACTCTTTATGCCACCATTTGACCCTTGCTAATATACTTTTGGGGAACTTCTCATTGGAAGGAAGCATGACTCTTGGAAAAATATTCCATACTCAACTGTCCTTGAAGCTTCCTGCAGGCTGGTGTTCATGTATTTTCCTCTCTGCCCATAAATTCCTTTTTAAGAGTATAAGATGATATTACCATAGCAGTGATGTGACTTGGAAATAAATAACCCTGTCTACCTTAAAAATAAAATAGTCATCAGCAAAATTCATTTCTTTGGTAACAGCAGAGGAATCGTAATTTGGGACAAGCAAACGATGGGGAACCACAGGCAAGTCGCAAGAGACAAAGGGAAAGTCGGCTGTTATTGGGTTGTAGGAGGAAATTAGGGAGGGTTATTTTAAACAACAGTTGCCTGGAGAAGATCAAGAAAGAGTACAAAGTTGCGGAGTTCCTCATTAGTTTAAGCGTGGTTACTGCGTTGCTGGAACAGGGAGGGATCTTCCTTCTTTTTCTTAAAAGTGGAAGATGAAATTCCTATGTGAATTTTACTATGTCAAGCTAATTCTTACCTTCCTTCTTCCTGCTGATTCCACAGCCTGATACACTTGCGAGAGGTGCCCCTTCAGCGCTTCCCTGTTCCATTTTAAAGATCTATTGATTTCTTCATTTTGAGAGAGGGGTTGGTGGGGGGCGGCAAGGAGGGAGACAAAGTCTGAAGCAGACTCTCTGCTGAGCATGGAGCCTGATTCCATTTTAACTGAGATTTCCTTCGTTTATTTTCACAACCCTTATCTCCTCCTAAGAATTTACCAAAGCTGTTAATGGGAGGACGATTGGGTAGTTTGGGTGTTAACTTCCCAGTGTCCCTTCCTGGCTCTGTAATGTTTGCAGAAGCCTTAGGGAAGGAGAGTGACCCAAAAGTGGGGCACCAAGGGAAGGAGAGAAATCAGCAGAGGATGGAGGATCCTCAGAATAGAAAACGGCCCATTGTCTCGTGAGCCTTGCAACACACAGGCATTTGAAGTGAAGGGACAGAAGAATTTGCTGAGTCAGAAACAAAAATGCAGGTATGATCCTTTAGTCACAGCCAACGTTTCAACGGAGTCAGAACATTTGTTCAATAAGCCATCGAGAATCTACTGATTCTCAGAGAGGATAAATTTCTTTGGGTAACTACACAGTGGGGTTGTACCCAACTAACCTCACCACAGTTTAGACTTAGAGCCTGAAGCATCTCCCCTAATTTGATGAGAAGACTTTATCAAATAGCTACAGAATTACTAGCTAATCTTCCTACCAGAATAGATGATTGTTGAGGTCAGGATCTTTATTTTGTTTCTGATTTAATCCTAGAGCCTAGAAAATGCCTTGCACATAGCGATAAAGAAATGATTGCTGAATTTATAGGGCAAAATTCTCTTGGCCTAGCAACTCATTTTTAAAAATGGATTTCAAAACCCCAAGATTTTCAAATTTAATGAAATGATACTGCCTTACGTTTAAGCACTGAGTGAGATGCCTGATGCACGAACAAATATTTATGTTTGGCAAATGGCATTCCTACATCTCTTTAACAAAATTGGATGAGTTTTAGTAATTTTGAAGGTCAAGATGCAGGGAAATGGATTAAGCTTCTACTATACCACATCAGAGCAAGAGCTTGGGTTTGTCAATTCCTGGACAAGATATCACAGAGGGAACAGGGACCTGGAAGGTAGATGCACTCCCAGAATGAATTCAGTTACAAAATCTGGCCGAGGGAAGAGATCCACTATCCAGAAGTTGGAACCAGCAGGGTGGTGACCTCACCCAGCACCACACATGCAGCACAGAATAGCATCCCAGCTACAGTGCTGTGGTTCAGAGACAGAATTCCAGTCCTCGAGTAGGTTATCAAGACAGTCTCTCTTCATAATGGATGCATTAATTAACTCAACAGTGAGAATCCTTTCCCAGTGTATGTATACATCAAATCACCATGTATTAAACTTTAAATATATCACAATTTTATTAGTCAATTATACCTCAATAAAGCTAAAGAAAGAAAGAAGAAAGAAAGAAAGAAAGAAAGAAAGAAAGAAAGAAAGAAAGAAAGAAAATTTTCCTCTCAAGAAGATTATCATAAATGCCCAAATACCCAAACCAGTCAATCAAGTAGGAACTCTCCACAGGGACCAGAGAGAGAAGCCCTTTTACTAGAACCAGCTCCAAAGTCAGTGCTAAACTCACCATGAAGTAGAGTCTAGACAGTTGCCCATTTCACTGAACCAGGACTCTTCTAAATCAGCCTAACTGGGGACAGTGCACAGCCATCTTCTCTAATCTCCTCATCTCCAGACACATCTGTTTTCCTCAATCCACCAAACTCCTTCAGAGAGGCCTTCTCCCTCTGTTGACTCACTAACCTGCATACATCCTGCCCATCTCCACTTAACTGTCTCTCCCGAAATTTAGCCACTTTCTGTCACTCTTCCCAGGCTGGCTGAGGGCAGCCATGATCTATTGTGAGATGCTTACATTGCACCTCTTCCTTGGAAACATTTAACGTAACTGGAATTTTTCCATCATGATGTCCCCAGGACCAGTCCATTTCCTGACATAACGGACACCCTATACAATAGATAATGAGTGTTGAGTGAGTAAGTACGAATAAATGGACTCAGGATGTTTGGGATTTTACTGGCAGAGATGAGGGAGAAAGTGTTTCCTCCCCTAATCTCTGTTTCCACGTGTGTGAATGACACTCCTGACACAAGCTAGAAACTTGGGCGAACTCCTTCATGCTTCCCTCGCCTCCCACATGCAGTCAGTCACCAAATGAGACATTGTCACCTCTCTTCAAGTAACCAACAGCCCCACATGTCTGTTTGTTTTTCAGGATATATTTGAGCCAGAGAGAGAATAGGGGGTAGGGGCAGAGGGAGAGAGAAACTCAAGCAGACTGATCACTCAACCCAATGTGGGGCTCAATCTTACAACCTTGAGATCATGACCTGAGCCGAAACTGAAAGTCCAATGTTCAGTCAGCTGCACCACTCAGGCGCCCCCCTCCACACACACACACACACACACACACACACACACACACACGTGTTTTTTAACATTCTTCCCAGGGATACCTTCTTCCCCATGCCTCAGTACACCCTAAGCCTATCTCTGAATCTGTGCTCAAGTTATGTTTTAATTAACTGCATCTCCTACTTGTAGCTGGGGATCGTGTCTTACTTACCCTAGGATCCCAAGACCTGGTTCAATATCTGGAACATCATAGGAAACGAGCGTGTGTTTGTCATACATTTATTTTGTTGTACACACCCCCAGGTCTTTATGTTATCTTTCGTATCTCTTTCCTCCTACCTTACAAGAATTTAAATTACCCATTCCCTGCATGACAGGAAAAAAAAATCTCATTAATTCACAATAAGGTATAAATTGGTTTGAGTACTTATATTCCCTGGAGATTTTCATCGGCTACTTGTCCAAAAGTTGATACCAGTAAGCAAAGAACACCTACTACCCCAGAGTAGGTTTTAATGTGCTGTGTTTCCACCTGAAACGGGATGGTGCAAATTAAATGAAGGCGGTCCTAACTCTGCTAGTATCTAGCTCTTTTCACATCAATAACTCGAATCACCTCCGAGGAGATCCCAAAGGCCCTCTGGGCTCTAACACTGCGGCTCTGAGGAAGATGTCCAAGCTGGGTGATTATCTCAAGGCACAATCAAATGCATCACATTTTTTACATTCGTTTACAAATGGTAAATACCAGTGGCTGTTGAAAACATCCTGATCTCTCGGCCTCAGACTGATAGTCCATGGAGTGTAACGCCCCTTAAAGCAAGCCCTCTACACAAATCCCTGTCACGCTCAGGGAGGCACAATCACAACTCTCTACAGGCCTGCTCAGGACAGGCTGGAGCTTCCTGGGCTCGCTGTTACCCAGCGGCCTACCGTGTATGGCCTGCCCTTAGGTTGAGAAGGAAGAATGTGGGATCTGCCATCCAGATGGTACGGGATGGAAGATAAGAGATTTGGGAACCAGATGTGATTATGGAGGAGCAGAGTCAGAAGTTAAAAAAAAAAAAAAAGAAAGAAAGAAATCCACACCCTCCTGGCACCCTAAGCGCACAGAGGGGGAAAAAAAATGGGCTGTAAGAATTATATGTGGATCCTATGCAATGGTTTTATTCTGGATTATTAGTTGGAAAATTTAGGAGCCCAGGGGAAGAGCAACTGAGAGCTTTCTGACAGGACTTCCAGTCTCCACTTTAATTCTAAATTCAGTATTCTTACCCCAGCGCTTCTCAGCGAATACATTGATCCCTCCTTTTTCCATCTGTTCCTAAGCTGTCCTGACCCGGCAGAGAGCAACATGGCCACACCCACTGTCCCTGGGGCATCTTCAAGATGTCCCCTGTGAACACACCTCTTGCTCACTCTCAGTCAGCGCCTTCTCAACTTCCCTTAAAACTACAGTCTTTGAGTTCTCTACCCTCACTTCAGAGAGGAGGAAGTGGACCCCAGAGAGGTGATGTGATTCCCAGCACCCTTGACCTCCTCTGCCCCACACATTCGGCACCAAGACTCTAGCACTAAGACTGTCATAAAGAAAATGGAAGCCAAGTAGGCAGGAGTCCCTGGAAATTCCTGGAGTCTCTCTCCCATCAGGACTGTCTATATTTACCCACGATTATTTTCTTCCTGACAGAAAAAGAGGGCTTCATTCCCTCCCACATAGTCAGGCCCTCTTTCCATTAATTATTACTTCTCTCTCTCTCTCTTCCTCTCTCACTCTCTCATTCTCCCCATCCCCCTCATCTATAACTCTCTCTTTTTTTCCCCCCTCCCTGCCCAGTTTCTTCCTCGTAATGGATCTTTTTCCTTAGCTTATGAATAAGGTCACAAAATTAAAAAACAAAAAAGCAGTAATTACCCTGACACCTCCATCCCCCATACCTGGACAGCTAGCTTTCCCATCCCTTGTGCTTCTTCCCTCCATGTTCAGAGTTTTCCACAAAGTAGTCCAGACTCACAGTTCTCACTCTCTCACCTCCTACTCACTATCGGGCTGCTGCTGCCAGGCCTTCTGTTCTACATTATTACTGAAAGTGCTCACTCAGAGGCCGGCAATGACCTCTTAATTGTCAAATTCACTTAGATCTCATCCAGCTTCATTATAACTGATGGCTTTGGTCACTGCTGACTGTTCCCTCCTTGAAAATTTTCTCTTCTGGCTCTCCCATCTCTGGAGTTTTGCCAGGCAATTCCATCTCTTGAACAGCACTTATCTTACCAATTAAAAATTACTTCTAGGGGCACCTGGGTGGCTCAGTAGGTTGAGCGTCTGTCTTCTGCTCAGATCATGATCCCAGGGTTCTGGGATGGAGCCCTGCATCAGGCTTCCTGCTCAGTGGGGATCCTGCTTCTCCCTCTCCCTCTGCTGCTCCCATTGCTTGTGCTTTCTCTCACTCTCTGTCCTGCTCTCTGTCAAATAAATAAATAAAATCTTTTTTAAAAATTACTTCTAATATCCTTATGCACATTAAGCAGATTTCTGATGCAGTCACAGGTAACAAATTTTGTTTGTTATGCTGGTAAGAAATTTTGAGTTAGTACTTGCCCTGCCTAGTTTGGGAGGGATGACTTATCACTAAGTCCTTAAAACGTTAACTTGCCATCCTTAGTAAAGAGCTTATATTCCCACTGTTACACTGAAGCATTTTAAGTAAGATCAGACAATACAAAGAAGCATTTTAAAATAAGACCAAACAATAAAACAGATGTTTATCCCTTTTAGATAACAAAATGGCACATAATATTCTCAAGAGCTACATTCTTGGACCAAATATTTAATGGAAATCTGATTTTATAATTCCTTTAAAGAAATGTCATACAAGGAACAACAATAAAGGAACACTCATCTTCATGTGCTTTTGCTAAGTAGTTTATTGACTAAGAAAAAAGGAATTTAGTGTTCCTTCTGGGAACAATATTTGGGACTGGAAACTGAGTGAGTTATTTGGGAGTATTCCTATAACTTGGATGCCAGCATGAAAATAAAGTAGGAGAGCAGTAAGAGAATTTGTTTCTTCTCCTGAGTCGTATGCGGTGCAAAGTAAATTAATTCTAAATTATACCTAACCAGGCTTTTAGTTATGTCCACATTTTTTTTTTCCATAGAAGGAAACAGGAGCACTCTCTCTCTCTCTCTCTCTCTCTTTTTCTCAAACTCTCCATCTCTCTCCTTCTCTGTCTCTCTCTCATTTGCACTTGCTTTCTCTCTCTTTGATTGTAAGAACAGAAACTCTAGATTATACTTAATAGTCAAGAGAACCACTTTCTTTGCCGCATGTAGTTCAACCAACTGAAAAGCTTGTAATATTTCCCAGCCCTTATTGATTGAGTACCACCTTCACAAATTTTGTTATACCTACGTACACATTTGTGCCAAAGACTGGCCAGCCACTCACTAGACTCATTTGTTTCTTCTCCTGGCACATAGCCGGACTGCATTTTCTACCTTCCTGTAGTCAGAGGTCCCATGAGGTTGAATTCTACATCATGGAAGGTGAGCAGAAGGGATATGCCCCCTTCTAGGCCTGGCCCCTGGGCAACTTCTACGTGTGGTTCTCAATACTCCTCCCCTTTCTACCTGTTAGATATAGGCAAGCACAGACACTTTGGAAGCCACACGTTTAAAATGGTGCAGCTACAGTATTGAAGGGACCTGGGTCAGGGTCATTGCTTGGAGGAGGAAAGTTGACCACACAAATTGAGAAGAGGGTGATGAATGCCTTTGAGCCATGAGGCTCTGAGAAGCAGACCAGAGGGGATGGTCAGGGAAAGGGTCTCCCAGGCGTGGAGACCCTGAAGTAGAAACAGGCAGGAGTTCGACCACCAATGGGGGATTGGAACATTTCAAGTGTTCCACAAAATGCCAGTGCCTCCTGTGTGCCCAGAAAGGTCTCATGGAGGACATGGTTCCAAAGCTGAGACCTAAAGGATAAAAAGGAAGGGGCAGAAGGAGTAACAAGTCCAGAGTGACTCCCTTCTGGGAAGAAGCTTCCAACCAAACCAAAGGCTTGACTTCAGGACTAGTTTCTTATTGGCTGCTTTCAAAGGTCAAAAGGCTATTTGGACTCCCTGGCCGGCCGACTCTGAAAAGACTAGTGAATTAAAAGGCAGATTGCATCAGGGGAACCTAGTTTTAAACCCTTGTTGAGTGGGAAGATTACGGGAAAAATGATGAAAAGCATACCATTTTTTTACGTGTGGGGAGACAAAAGAACACACGGCTTGGACTTCAGTTTTGTTTTCTTTTCCTTTGTTCTATATATGCCCCATTTTCTGTTTATTCAGCTACATGTTTATTTGGAAAAGTAAATTAAATCTGTTTTTTTTTTTTTTTCTTATTTAAGGAAAACAAAGACTTTTAGTTACTGGTCCTGAAGTTAAAGCCAAGGCGTCATAGTGATTATATTTTCCTTCTGAGATAGCAAAGATGCAAGAAAACAGGTGAAGTCCAAAGTTTCTTTAGGACTTCGTCACTGTGCATTTTCTGATGGCCACAAGGGAAGATTTTCTGTACAGGAAATTCTATCTATATCGATTCAGGGTTTAAAATCACTGTGCAATTTATTAAAGTGACAACATTTGGGGGATGCCGGGGTGGCTCAGTCAGTTAAGCATCTGTCTTTGGCTCAGGTCATGATCCAGGGGTGCTGGGATTGAGTACTGCATGGGGCTCCTGCTCAGCGGGGAGTCTGCCTTGGGGAGTCTACATCTCCCTCTGCCTGCTGCTCCCCCTGCTTGTGCACTGTCTTCCTCTCTCTCTCTGACAAATAAATAAATAAAATCCTTAAAGTAAGAACATTTCTAAAAACCTGGTTTTTCCTAAGCTGTAGATGCTACCTAGAACATTTACTATTCCATTTATAAATCTAGTAAATTTTAATAATGACTTTTGGGGGGAATTTTTTTTCTCTCTATAGTGGTAGAATATACATAATATAAAATTAACCATTTGAACATATTTATGTGTATAACTAAGTGGCAGTAAATACATTCATAATGTTCTACAACTATCCCCAATATCGATTTCCAGAACTTTTTCATCATATCAAGAGAAGCTCTGTCCCTATAAATAATGACTCCTTATCTCCTTCTCCCCCCAGCCTCTGGTAACCTCTATTCTGTCTCTCTGTGTTTATCTATTTACTTTCTGTCTCTGTGTATTTACCTATTCTAGGTACCTCATATAGATGGAATCTTATAGTATTTGTCTTTTTGTGTCTGATTTATTTCATTTGCCATAATGTTTTCAAGGTTTATCCATATTGTAGGATGTATCAGAATTTCATTTGTATGTAAGGTTAAATAATCTTCCATTGGACTTTCAATCACTACTTGATCTACTTAAATTCAGTAGTCTAAATTCCTTTAAATAATCTGTTCCATTTACAGTTTAAACTAAAGCCCTTTAAACATTTAACCTGCATTCATGAATTCATTATAATTATCCTTCTTCTGAAGCCCTTCAGAAATTCACCCTGATTAACAAAACACTCACTAGTTTTTAAACTACTCCAGCAAATCTAATAAATCTAATAAAATAATCTCAAATTTTCTTAATTATTACACAAATCTAATGAAGTTTTCCCATGTCTTTCAACCTAAAATCACAGGTGTAAGATTAATTACCCAATTCAAAATTTGAATTGATTTTCTAGTGTGAATCTGCCAGAGCTAACATAATCTGTCTGATTCTGTTAAGAATCACAAAGATTGTACATACCAAGTAAACACAGATTATCCCAGTGATTACAAAATCCTAATCTGTACTTCATAAAAGAGTTTTAAAACTGCGGAACTGGCTTCCTTTCTCCCTCTGTAGTCAATTCCTAGTGTTAGAAATGCATTTCTCGCAATAAGCATCGCAAACATTTGAGTTTGCTAACTGCTGAGGGATTTTCAGCTGGCAAGCAGAACCTAAATTCCACTAATGGATTTATGGGTTGTTGTTTTTTTTTCTAATAGTTGGTAGAACAAGAGGAGATCTCATTCCATACCCTTCAAATATGATTAGTTTAGCAGCGCACAATACCAGGACTCAGATGACATTAAATTTCAGTATGCAGAAGACTTTGCTCGTATGAAGAGGTTTTTTTTGGTTGTTTTTATACATGCTAATTCTTTAAAACATTTTAACGTCTTTCCATGTGACTTCATAGACATCCATGTACTTCTCCATGTACTGACATCCACATACTTCTTCCAACCTATCAGGTGATAACCTGATAGAATTCTGTGTTCATTCTATATTCTAAGTAGGTTATCAATTCTTGTAGATATTTAAATACCTTTAATTAGATTCTGCAATTCTCTCATATCTCTTCTTGTTCCACGGTCACTGACCTGTTAAGATCCAGAAGTATTTATAGTCCAGACTCAGCACATTATTGCTTAATTTTAAAGCTTAATCAAGGTTAAATAGCTAACTCTTTATTGATTCATCCCTTCAAGAAACAGTTATTGAAAGACTTCTGTGTGTTAGGCCACAAGAGTACATAGATGAATAAGACTTGGTCCCTTTCCTAAGAGATTTTATGTTCTAATAAGTGAGCCAAACATGTAAATAATTACAGAACAGCCAAATGCAGATAATGATCTCTTTAAAGTAAATCACACGTACAGAAAAAGTAAGCAGAAGCTAATTGTGTCTCAAAACACCAAGCATGGCTACTCAGAGCATGTGAACATGGTCTTAAATGAAGAATATTGCATCACGAGGAAGGAAACAAAGAAAATACATCTTAAATACTGGTCAAGGTATGTCAAAAAGGCTTGGGAAAACCATAAAATAGTCAAGAAGGCCTAAGGAAAACCTGCATTACACAAAAAGTGATGAGTAATTGGGTATATTCAGTTCACCAGGTGAATGGTGGGGGGTCAGCTTTGAGGGACCTTGAATTCTGTCTTACACCAGTGATTCTGAACCTATTTCATATTTCAGCACTCATAGAGAAAGCTAACACTTATAGGCCACTCTGTGGTAAATAAATCACTTTTCTCCCAGCAAGAAATGACTGGTCCAGAGGGCTAGCTACCCCAGACTATACACACACACACACACACACACACACACACACAAATATACGTGCACATGGGGAAATGAGGGAATTGATATCTTATCACATCTGTACCCACTCAGGTCACACTAGTTGGGATGTTCTGCTAGATGATGTAGGGTCAATAAATGGGTTTAATCTTGGGAAGAATAGGATCTGATTCAATTTTCTTTGAACAGTAATTCAAAGAAAGAGGAAAGGACTTGCAAAAAAAAGATCTCAGAAGAAATGGCGCTTTTTTTTTTTTTTTTTGGATAGAGATTGCCCTAGGACAAGGAGAACTAAAAGTAATAATAGAGACCACTAAAAAAATAATAGTATTCAAGGGGAAATGTCCAGAATTGTAGAAGCAGATAATAAAAGGAATTACAGACAGACTTCAAAGTCAACAGGTATTTGTGACTTGATTGGCTGGATTCAAATGAAAATGATAAAAATATATTGGGGGAAAACTGGATAACTAAGAAAAATTAATTAGGGAAAAAATTATAACTGTTTAGACAAATTCTTTTTTTTTTTTAAAGATTTTATTCATTCATTTGATAGAGATCACAAGTTGGCAGAGAGAGGCAGGCAGAGAGAGAGGGGAAAGCAGGCTCCCTGCTGAGCAGAGAGCCCGATGTGGGACCCGATCCCAGACCCGATCCCAGGACCCAATCCCAGGACCCTGAGATCATGATCTGAGCTAAAGGCAGAGGCTTAACCCAATGAGCCACCCAGACACCCCTGTATAGACAAATTCTTAGGACTGTTTTTAACCCTTACCTTTTTGAGCATTAGTTATCCTCTCAGCCATTCCATGCTACTTTATTGACCTCAGAGTGATTTTAGAAATTCATTATTCTATTATTTAGAAACTATATTAAAGTGGGAAGCAACTGTCAGCACTGATTTGGGGAACATCTGATTCCAGAAATCTAGACCCAGGAAGGCAACAGAAGCGAGAAATGCAGCCAAACACAAATGAAAAAAGGATGAGTTTTCAGGATTTTCTTTCTTTATCTTGTTTTCTCTAGAGTAAAATATTGCTCCAAATGAGCCCCCAGTAGGGACATGGAGGCCTTCAGCCACCAATGATTCTGTACAGATAGTGACTGAAAATTACAAAACTTTGAAAGGGCTTTCAGTAGAGATAAATAGTGGTTGAGGACAGTGAGCAGCCATTCCATCCAACTAAGATTAACTGAAGGGTTAAGAGTGTATCTACTCAGATGCCTGGGTGGGTCAGTCCATTAAGAGTCTGCCTTCACCTCAGGTCATGATCCCAGTGAACTGGGACCAAGTCCCATATAGGCTCCTTGCTTGGAGAGGAGTCTGCTGCTCCCCCTGTTTGTGCTCTCTCTCCCTCTCACCTATTCAAATGAATAAATAAGATTTTTTTTTTTACTTTTTTATTCTTTTTACATTTTTTATTAACATAATGTATTATTAGCCCCAGGGGTACAGGTCTGTGAATCGCCAGATTTACACACTTCACAGCACTCACCATAGCACATACCTTCCCCAATGTCCATAACCCAACCACCCTCTCCCTAGCCCCCCTACCCCCCCAGCCCTCAGTATGTTTTGTGAGATTAAGTGTCTCTTATGGTTTGTCTCCCTTCGGATCCCATCTTGTTTCATTTATTCCTTTCCTACCCCCCAAACCCCACAGGTTGCCTCTCAACTTCCTCATATCAGGGAGATCTTTACCAAAAAAAAAAAAAAAAAAAAAAAAAGTGTATCTACTCTAGCAAAACAGACCACAGTTTTTGTGGCTTTTGAAAGAGGCGAGTCACTTTAAAGAGAACAGAAAATGTACTCTTAAAGATGAAGCCAAAAGGAAGAAAGAAAAAAAAATTATCTACTGTCTGTCAAAATAAGAGAGAAAACTCAAATGTGTGTGCGGTGTGTTGAGGGGGTAGGAGAGCGACGCAGATGTGTCACCAGCATCTTTACCAAGTTGGCACGACTCTTGCAACTAAGAGCGAGGCGAGAAGCCGCAGTAACAGATGATTATTATCAGAGCATCCTGCACGGACACTGCCACTAAGTTCCCCTGCAGAAGAATCAAAGACAAAATACTAAAGTCGGGCCACGGGACTGTTACAGAATGACTAGAATAAGCCTATCACTGGATCTAAAGGAGTAAGGCCGAACACGTTATGAAGAAGTCGCTTGGGCGCCTGGGTGGCTCGGTGGGTTAAGCCGCTGCCTTCGGCTCGGGTCGTGATCTCAGGGTCCTGGGATCGAGTCCCACATCGGGCTCTCTGCTCAGCGGGGAGCCTGCTTCTCTCTCTCTGCCTGCCTGCCTCTCTGCCTACTTGTGGTCTCTCTCTGTCAAATAAATAAATAAAATCTTTGAAAAAAAAAAAAAAAAAAGTCGCTTTGAGGACTTCGCACCAAGGGGATATATTATCTACAAAGAATCCCACGGAGCGATTTGAAATGCCGAGAAAAAAGATCTCCCCTCCGGCTTTGTGCTACGCGATGTGGGCGTGGGGCGGGGCGGGGCGGGGCGAGGCGAGGTGAGGGGTTGGGGGTGGGAGTAGAGAATAAAAGCAATAACAGTCAAACGCTAAACAAAGGGTGATGGAGATGGTCACGTGTGCCCTGGGCGGGTCTGGGGCCTTGGTCCAGACTCGGAGACTTCTTAGCACCAGTCTTGGCGAGAGGGAGGGCTATACTTCCAGATGACGCTCAGCTCCACGAATTCTACTTCCACTGAGCTTTATTTCCTTTCTTGCACCAGGTCTTTATACAGGGAAGCAGACCTTTCCAGGATAAACCTCAGGCTACAAAGTGTGGCAGGCTAACTGCGTTGCCCTTTTCCAAACTAGCTGCTCTTTCCAAACAGGAGAAAATCAAACTAGACACAAATTCAGTGTAAGTTCCTCAAGGACAGACACTCTTCCGGAGACCAGGGGGAAGAGAATGTTGGAATTCTAATGAATCATGGTTATGCTAACCTAAAGGAAACTTCTGGAATTTCAGAAATCAATACTTGATGGGACTGTGCCATCAGAATAAGATAAATGGGCCAATAATACCAATAACAACCTGTCATTTGCTGTATGCTTTCTGAGTGCAGCCCTCCATGGCCACTGCCCCATCTAGGACAACCACACAGTGAGGCGGTCACTGTTCTTATTTTATAGATGAGTACACTGAGGCTTCCCCAACTCACATAACCTGTAGGAAGTGGAACTAATACCTGACCTAGATACTTCAAGTACCAAAGTCCATATGCTATCCAACATCCAATTATGCTTTTCTTTCCAACAAGGATAACAACCAAATTCTTCCTGAACAGGTAAAGAAATAGACATTGGTCACTCACTAGATTAAAACCAGAACATTCATGTTTAAATATTGAGTAAGAATATAAATTAGTTGCACACTGTGGAGAAAAATAATGGGCTAGCCTATTAAAATTTAAGTGGAAACAGGGAGTCATATATAATGTAATACACCCAATGATCTTGCTCCAAATCAATTGTCTTGTTTTATTTAGCTCTGAACACTAAATATGCAAAACTTATCATTAGAATAACAGAATCTGAAGATTCGATTCAAATACTACAAAACTGTAAAAACAAACTTCTTCCCTAATGCCCTCTCCCCCCTCAAACGATGTGACAAAAATGTAACTTTCCTTATTTTCACAAAAACAGATTTTTCTTTCCCATGGTAGGCAGATCCCAGAAAACTCAGCCATTTCAGTAATTTTCAGCTACCTCAGAGAGGAGCTCAAGGAGGGCTGTCCTCTCAGCCCTGATTCTGAGGTGAAGGTTGACGTGGTGGCATCAGGTGTGAGGGGGCAGGGCTGAGCATCCACTGAACTGTGTGCAGTGATCCCACCGTGATCTCAGCTGTCAACCAAGTCTCACTCTTGGCTGTTAGCACTCTGCATATAAGCCATGGTGGAGTCTGGGACCCTAGATCAACTTCCTGAGCAGGGTAACTGCTTATTCTCTTATGTCTTCCATATCTCACACAAAGGGCTCTTGTAGCCAACCCTAACTCAGAACCATAAATAGAGGGGAACCCACGAAATTCCATCTTAGATAAATTGACACATTACAAACCACAACATTTAATGATAAAAATGAGGCATTACCTGAGTAGCACAGTTGGTTAAGCACCTGACTCTGAATTTTGGCCCAGCTCATGACCTCAGGGTGGTGAGATCACCCCACATTGGGCTCCACACTGGGCATGGAGCCTGCTTAAGGTTCTCTCTCTCCCTTTCCCTCTGCCCCTCCCTCTCTAAAAAATTTTTTTTTTAAGTTAAAAAAAATTAAATTAAATTAGGAGCACCTGGATGGCCCAATGGGTTTAAAGCCTCTGCCTTTGGCTCAGGTCATGATCCCAGGGTCCTGGGATTGAGCCCCGCATTTCACTCTCTGCTTAGCAAGAAGCCTGCTTCCTCCTCCTCTCTCTCTGCCTGTCTCTCTGCCTGTTTGTGATCTCTGTCTGTCAAATAAATAAATAAATAAATCTTTAAAAAATTTTAAATTAAATTTAAAATACCTCAATAAACTTTAATTAAGTTGAAATTTTAAATTGTTCCAGTTCCTTTTGGAACTTGTACCTGCATTCCACTTGATCCATAGAATTGTGTCCTAATGTAACATTTATCCTTAAAATTTTTTCTTATCCCATCATCCATCTCTGCAATGAAAATTTGTTTATAGATTGAAATCTTATTTTCAAGAAATGTTATTTTTTCATGAATAAAAGTTCTTAATTTGTATAGCCCCATTATCAGTTTTAATTCTTAAATTAAGAAATTTCATGGTTTGTTCTTATTTCAGATTGTTTTATCTTTCTTATCTGTCTTATTTCAGATTGTTCTTATTTCAGATTGTCTTAACTAATCTTGAGTTGAGTCTTTCCTTTTTTAAATATCTTTTAGGATCAGCATTTTGATTAAACTGCTGAAAGTTTTACTGGGATTGCTTTGAATCCATTGATTAACTGAGCCACAAATCAAATTATATCTTTATAGCATTGAGATTCACAACCCACGAATGTTTTTTTTCTATTCTTCCAATTGTTTAAGACACTCTTAATTTCTTTCAATATGTTTTGTTATATTCAGTGTAAAGGACTTGCAGATTTTTTGGATTTATTCCTATAAATAAAAATTTAAGGGGCACCTGGGTGGCTCCAATGGTTAAAGCCTTTGCCTTCAGCTCAGGTCATGTTCCCAGGGTCCTGGAATCAAGCCCCGAGCATCAGAGAGCCTGCTTCCCTTCCTCTCTCTCTGCCTGCCTCTCTGCCTACTTGTGATCTCTGTCAGTCAAATAAATAAATAAAATCTTTTTTAAAAAATTTAATTTTTTCCTGTGACCAGGTTTTAAGTGTTAAAGTTTGTCTTTGGATGGGGTTATACTTACAGTTATTGGCTACCAATGTGATTGAGCAACATAAAACTATTCAACAATATGTGAAATATGTTTCCATTTCCTCAGTCAAGTCGATAGACAATAATTGCAATTATAACTGTATCCAAAGAAAACTTAAACATAAAATGAAATATTTAGTGGAAGAGTACCTCTTAATGAAATGGAGAGTTTCTTTTTTTCGACTGGTCCATGTACTCATGGGTGAATATTAGTTATTGCTAGGATGAAAGAGCCTACCTCACATAATTCCAGTATGTGGTGATAGTGTTGTATATATAGAAACTTTGCACACAGAAAAAATATAGGAATGGAAAGACTTTGGTTATAGTGAAGTCATTCAATTATTTTAGTTCCTTGCTTTTGAAGAATTTTGCCAATAGTTTTGAGGTCCTACCTTGTACCAGGCACTGTTCTAGGTACTGAGTATATAGCAGGGAACAAAATCAGACAAGATCAGACAAAAATACTTTTCTCATAAAGCTTAAATTGTAGTCAGGGAGTCAGAAAACAAATACGATTTTTTAAAGGAAAATAAATAATACAGCATGGCAAATAGCGATAAGCACACAAGAGAAAAGAAAGCAGGGGAGAAGGAAGGACAGGTGGGGAGGAGTGAAATTATAGGTAGAGTGGCTGAAGATATATGTGAAAAAGTACACAGTGATCTAGTATCAAAACATATTTTCAAGGTACTAAAATTTATTATAAAATTTGTTTTGAAAGCAAAAAACAAAAAAAAAAAAAAATGGAGCCACCTACCTGGTCATGAGTAGCTATTATTTTATCATCATGTGAAATTGAAACAGCTGTGTTGTTTAGTGACCTGGAGGATGATAGTAGGGCACCAACATAAGATTCCAGATGGCTGAGATTAATACCTTTCATGGTAAAGTGGAAAGAAGACAACTGTGGAGGAGGCTGGAGAAACCAAGAACCAGAACAGCATCAGATACTTTCTCAGGATACATACATTTTGGAATTCGGGCTCTTAGAATGAGCACCTGAAACTGCACCCCATTTGCAAAGTCTGTCCATCTGGGCATTCATTCCCCAGCTGAAGACTACTGGTCACTTAATGCTTCCCCTCCCCTCTCCCTAGGACAAGGAGAGCCTGGATATTCTGGACAGACCTGGGGTTCCTCCCAGACTCTCCAGAATCTCCCAGTGACCGCTCCCAGTGTTTTCTAGACAAAACTGCCGGTAATGGCAATGACAGTGATATCAGGTCTCCGTGTCTGAGACAGAGGGGAACAAGACAGAAATGAGAAGAGCCCATTTCACATGGCTGTTACCAGGCAAGAAGAGGTAAAAATGTTGAAACACTCTGATCTGGACAGCCCAACCTCTAGGACTGAGGACTCTGCTCTCCTGGCCCGGAGCTGACTTATCCTTGAACATCACAATGGGTGGAGGTGCTTCCCTTTTTGAGTTACATGCACTTTCTGAAAGGTGGGAGCCATTTTAAACTTCCTGCACCATGAAGTGAACAACAAGCAATAGCCATTAAGGTTGCATTTGGGTGTCGTGTGTCTGCTTGAAGGGCTCTTCGGGTTCCTAAAGCCATTGGCAGCAGGAGAGCCCCGGCCACCCTCTCTGGGCACCCACAGTGCTTCAGGGCACTAGTCAATCACTGTGCCCACCACACACCCATCATGGCGCCAGGCACAGCCCGACCACAGCCTGCAATTTGGCCCAGCACAGCATGCCCTCTGAAGACTCTGGTTCTGCAGACAGCAGATGACAGCAGCTCAGTGATGCTGCAAAGTAGCTCATTCCCTAGTAGCGCAGGCAGAGTTTAGTTGCCAGCTACCTCCGAAATCACTGGTCTTTCCTAAAAGCCCTCATTATCTGCAGGGTGCTGCACAATCCTATCTGTGTGAACTCAGTTGGTGGCAAAGCCTCTATCCCGGCTTTTCTCTTATGAATTCATATCACAGAACAAGTAAATCACACGGCAACAGTCCCAATATTTGAGTTCTTGATGCCCTGAGCAATGCCTCCTTAAGACTTCCCGGCAACTAGTACAATCAATGTATATTAGAACTGTCTCCTATCCAAATAGCAGGAACAATGATAGACCAGGAAGCAGTTCGGAATAGATATGTTGATTGGGTCTCATCTTCCTGAGTCTTTTCACTGCTCTGAGCTAAAGGCAATGTTCCAGGGCCTCGGTGTTTCTTAATTCAGTGACATGCAGCGCGCAGCTTAAGTTGGATCAGAAACAAAACACCTATATCCCAGTAATTATTTGGTGACTATAGTTAAACCTAGGGCATAGATGATAGCTTGTGCTCTCACTGGAGGTGGCATTGCTTCAGGTCCATGTTTAAACAAACGTGCTTGCTGCTTCAGGTGTACACAATCAATCGGGTTTGCAATGTCTGAGTGAGGAACCGAGTCAGTAGCCCTGAGTTGCGTATTGGAAACTTCATTTATGACAGAAAGTTTCCTGTAGTCAAATAGAAAAGTTGCAATTGGTTGTGTATCTTTTACAAGGGGAAAACAACTCCCAATCTGTACAGTGAGCTGTTGCTTTAAATCTAGAGTAGATTTGTAATTCCTTCAGGTCAGGGAGAATCCTCATCGGGGATATGGAATGCCTAAAGTAACCACAAAGATATTTGGTTACAGGTAATATGATTTCTTCCAAGAAGTTGCTTGGCTGTGCTGTTGGAAGTTGGCACAGGAAATACATTTGAAAGGACGGCAAACAATGAGGTTTCCTGGCTGCCGGCTGTCCCTGTGGGATCTTTTATAGTAACACCTCAGTTTCCGAGAATGGGTAAAGAGAACAAGGCTTTGCTTTTCTGGACAGCTGAGGCCAACTATTCAAGACTTTAATACAAAGTATACAGAGTATACAGAATTCAACTTCATTGTCCTTCAGGTCTCCCAGCAAACTATTCCCCCCACACCCACTTCCTTGCCTCCCCACCTCCCCAGCTTCCTTCTGTCTTTCCCACCTCTTCCGTGGCCTCTCACCCTTCTGCCAAAGATCCCCATATGGCGTTCTCACTGTAATAATTAGATTTCGTGGGAGTTTCCTTTCCATTCCTCTTCTTCTAGTACCTCTGAAAACTTGTCTATGCCTTTTTTGTCCCTTCTCATGTTTTGTTGAAATGTATCTTAGTTCTACTGGAAAAATTCCTTAATTCAGTATCTTCTTACATCTTTCTCATGAAAGTGAATTTTAGAATGTATAGTAGCTTTACTTTCTTAATCATATAATATAATTCCCTTATGGAAAACTTAAAGGCAAAAAAGTCTTTCCTATTGACTTGTTTTCAAGTCTTTTGTTAAGTCATCTTTAAAAAAAATCATTTTTTTAAAAGCATTTGACATCATTAGGAAAAAAAGAAAGCTTTCAGAATCTGCACACTCACCCTACATTTAGGCTCCAATTTACTGCTTTACTTGAACAATCTTCCCATTCTGGCAAATGGCAAGTGTTGGTATACATATAAAAAAACTAATTTTTATACAGGAACATCATCATCTCATGGACTTATAGGTTTCTGTTGCCAAAAAAAACCACATTGCCTTCCATCCATAAAGGATTCTTGATATTTTCAGTTTCTTAAGTATCTAACTTTTTTTAAAATTACATACTTTTCAGGGGCGCGTGGGTGGCTCAGCGGGTTAAACCTCTGCCTTCGGCTCAGGTCATGATCTCAGGGTCCTGGGATTGAGCCCCGCATCGGGCTCTCTGTTCAGCAGGGAGCCTGCTTTCCTCTCTCTCTCTCTCTCTCTCTGCCTGCCCATCTGCCTACTTGTGATCTCTGTCTGTCAAATAAATAAATAAATAAATAAAAATAAAATTACCTACTTTTCAATAATTTTTCCTTAATAGTTACCATTTTGGAGATTTTGTCTAGTTCTAGAAGCTTGATATTTTAAGTTTTACCAATATGTGCTATTTAACTTTAAAGATTTGAAAAATTTACCTCACACTAGAATTCTGATATGTGGAGAAAGTGTAGCTCATTTATCGTGCCACCCACTGGGATGACCATGTGTCCTCGTTGGGTTGAGACGGTCCCTGTTTACTCAGTTGTCCTGGCATCCTGTCTAGTTTAGGTTTTGTCCTAGATTTTTTGTTTTTCAAATGAAATATTACCATTAAATAATTGTATTAGGATAATCTAGGTTGGGTAAACTGATAGAACACCAAGCTCAAATTCTCCTCAAGATGTGGGAGAAGCAAGTGCAATGAGTAGAATTCTCCTTTTAGCACATGGTTAAATATGTAAGAAAACCAACACCACCACCCCCCACCCCGTCTTCTCCCCAAATCTTTAAGGATACAGTAGAACTAGGACCTTTCTTTCAAGGAGAGCATGTAGGTCAATCAGTGATTAAAAGTAGGTGTTTGGACAGGAATAGCAGAGACCGCTAACTCCTTTCAGTGCCAGGCAGAGGTGCCGCAGCTCATAGCTGCAAAGTGGGGTTAGTAGAGGGCACTCAGAACTGTAACTGCCTCCCAATGAAGCTGCAATGTTTTACTGACAAAAATAGAAACTCTCGTTTTCAAAATGTATATGTATATATAAATGTATATATAATACCTATAATATAAGTATATACCTAATATTATAACATACATTACATATAAGTGTTTACATATACACAGTAGTGTAAATAAACTAGAATATTTTTTTCTTCATTCAGATTTTATGAATAATGCTGTTATAAACAGCTATGTACAAATTTTTGCAAGGACATAATGTTTCCATTTCTCTTGGGTCTGTACCTAGGAGTGGAACTACTGGGTCATATGGTAACTCTGTTTAACCATTTTAGGAATGATTTCCAAAGTGCCTGCACCATTTTACATTCCCTCCAGCCGTGTATGAGGGTGCTAATTGCTCTACATCCCCACTAACATTTGTTATTATCTGATTTTGATTTGCATTTACCTGAAAACATTGTGGTAATGAGTTTGATGTTGAAAACAAACAAAAAGAACTTGAGGATAGCGGAATACATTTTCTGTCTTTGCTTCTTTTCATCCATCATAGTTAAGAACATTTGAGCCTTTAAAAAAATACTTTGAAAATCAGTCTGATTTTCCTCCAATAGTTGTGAGCATTTTTAGAAATAAGACTTCTACATTTTAGTTGCATTGCATTCAAGGTCAGTTGAAAAATTTAAATTGAATCATTCAACAGATGAAGCACCCCAAAATCATCATTTGCACCTGGCAGTAATTGAGAATTTATAAAAAGGAGAATATTGAAATTAATGCAGACCACAGAGAACCAGGCAAATTAAATAATGAGAACTCAAATGTTATGCAAGGTTTAATTTTTCAATTTTATAATTTCCTCTTGAAATATCTCAACTTGAGAAAAGACTTTTTTGATAGAGCTCCTGTTTTTAATTGGACAAATTTATATTCTGCACCAAAATGAAAACAAGCTGATTTACGAGAAGGCCTAAAAATGTTGCAGCATTTATATTTGATTTTTAAAAATCATAAAGAGATAACAATTTATTTTGTTGTCTTATATAAATCTTGGCAAAGATACACTAAATGAAGGTAAAAATAACAGTACCTGGGAGAGTATTTGGACTAAATAACATTACACATATCCACTCTTTAGCAAACTTGCTTGGAGATTACCAGTGCCTTATATAGAGAGTATTTCCATAGTTAAAAATATTATGATTTACAGAGTTGATTAAGATATCAACAATTTCAACTTTACTAACCATAAAAAAATTTTTGAATAAGATTATAAATTAATCTATAAAAATAATAAAACCATGTTGAAAAAATATGTATTGCAGGAATATTCTGCTGATCTGGTATATTAGAGATAGAGATGGCAAAGGAGCAGATTCATATAGTCCATGAATTTATACCAAAAATTATTCTGTTAATGTTACATTTTAATGTTCAAATGATCAATATAAAAAAGTTTTCTTTTTGTTTGGCTTTAAAGCATACAGATATCAGGGTGCCTGGGTGGTTCAGTCAGTTAAGCATCCGATTCTTGGTTTCTGCTCAGGTCATGATCTTAGGGTCCTGGTCTCAAGCCCTGCACTGGGCTCTGTGCTCAGTAGGGAGTCTGGTTGAGATTCTCTCCCTCTTCTTCTGCTCCTCTCCCTGCTCTCAAAAATAAATAAGTCCTTGAAAAAACTATAAAGCATACAGATATATGCTATCTTTATTTTTATAAAAGATTTCACTTTGAATATGATTTTTCAATTGAATGATTTTATTCACAAATGTATATATTTATAATTTTGTTTACTTATAATACCCTCTTTAACTTTGGAAAGTGCCTTGTAATCACATGCTCATTCAACTTTTAATTGGTGTGATTTTCCTTCTAATTTCCTACCCATTGGTCAGCAAGATGGAGTTGATGTTTGATTAGATATCTAATCTGATAAAAATTTTATCCAATCCAACCACTTAAATGGTCCCTAAGCACTGCTTATTCTCTCTGGGAAGATCTTTTCACAGACTGACTCCTCTTTCACTGTTTCTTTCCCTCACATAGTGTCCGGGTAACTTATGTGACCTGGTAGGAAAAGGATGGGCTTCAGGTTCCTCTAGTCTCCAAGGGGATTGACTGGAAATGGTCCTTGCCACCTGGTTGTTGTGTACCCTACGGGACTCCAAAGCTCATGTCTACACAGTGATCTGGTGAAGCTTTGATTGACCCAGCCTTATCTCAGCTTCTTCAATCGAGGTAAAAGGATACAGCAGGCCAGGAATTGATCAACTACACCCAGATTAAGTCAAGGCTTCAGTAGAACTTCTGGTAACCTCAGACAGGAGCTCCTCGAGGCCAACACAGTCATCCCTCTCTAAATCACAGGTCACTGACATGCCTGTCTTGAGCTAAGGATATGACACAATATTACATACCTAAACACATGCTCCCTCATCGAGAGTTCAGTGTCCCTCTATGCCTACATATCTGTTCATGTTATAGTGCCATAATATAACCAAAATTTGATGTAAAGTAACTAATAGTTTTAATGGATTACCAAAAAAAAAAAAAGAAAAGAAAAGAAAAAAGAACAGAAGGTGTAAACTAAGATTAGCCGTGGACATTGTGATTGGAAAAGAAAGACAGAAGCTGTGATCAAAATGGAAAGAAATTAGAATGAATGTCACCAACGTAGTGATTCTATACAGACTGTGAGACCAATACCATGCAACCAGAGAAGAGATGAAAACTCCTTTGCAAAAGATGCCTATTTGTCAAGGACGGCTTGAGGACAAAAGGCATGGACATAGATTGTGTGACTTCTCAAAGGTCTTTCTAAAGATGTCATAAATATTCTTAAGAAAAAAAAAATGGATTCTGGCAATAAGACGAGAAGGTATATCTTCTGATATATAAGGGGAAAGGGCATATCCGTATGCCCAAGGACAAACACATTATTTAAAATCTAATGTTATTTAATGTTACTTCATTTTTCACTAAAGTCAATAACAACTTTGATTTTGTAGTCCATAAGAGGCCAAGTTCTTAATGTGTTTCTTAAAAGTTCCCTGTTTTTTGACCATTGCTAATATTTTTAGCAGGCTTTTATATTGAGTACACATTTCTCCATTTGTGGTAGACAGATTTTTTGTTGATATTATTTTCGTGTGTTCTATTTTAAACACCTAGTATTTTGTGTGTTTTAATTTACACATTTATTCACATGGGGCTATGTTATATTTTCAGTTGATTTCATAGGCGGACTTGATGCACACTCCTACTACCAGGATCATGTTGAGTTAAAGCCTGTTAACCTGTAAGTAAAGGTGTGATGAGATGGAAAATATTAATCCTTCTAACTTGGTCAAAACTAACCAAACCTGAAATAATTTGGACCTGCTACTACTAATCATTGGTTTAATTTTCCACTCATATTTAAACCACACCTTTTACATGTAACCCAACATCATCATTATTATTATTCATTCCAAAAATAATTTGAAATAGGTAACATGGTTTATGTTTCTAAAATGGTATTTTTGTTGACTTTTTTTCTTAGCAGAGGTTGATTGCCAAATTGGAAAAAAAAAATGATAATGTAGTCTGTGAGAAGAGAAACTAAATATGCAACTTGGGGGCCACATTACAGAGGGAAAAAGGGGAGAAAGATTAGGTTAGAACCCAGGCTCTATGCGTGTCATGTCAGGGCCTTCCTGGACATCCCTGAGACTTGGTTCTCCCACCTGTAATATGGTTTCATAGGCAGAAGAGGGAGGATGGATTCAATAGGATGACGTAAGTATAGCGTAGGTAAAATTGCCTACGGCTGTGCCTCATTCTCAAATATTTGACTAACTCTTCCCAGAGGACATGAAAGTAAGTCAACAGCTGCAACAAAAAACACCTTAACCTGAACAGATTTCGGTTGAGTTTAAGGAAAGAGCGGTGGTCACCTGATTGGTAAAATACCAGAAAGGAAGAAAATAGATACAGTGACTCCATTCTTAGAAAACTCTAAGTAACAAATAGACAGCTGCTGAAGATAACATCTATCCTGTGCTAGGCATTCGGCATGGATTGTCTCTCTTAACCTTCATGGAAATACTGTATTAATGAATAGTCCCACTGCATTAAAAACAAAACAGAGGTGCATAGAGATTAGACAAATTTCCCAAAGTCCCACTAGTAGTCAGGGGTAGAGGTGGGATCTCTTCTGATTGATAAGCTAAGATCACCCCTGATGCTGTGGACTTGTTCAGATGACCTTCCTATTCTTTCAGCCCAATGTTCTACAATTCCGTGGTGATAAAGAAAATGATGTAAAACAGGTTCTTCTGTGAGAAACACACACGGAAGTCTTCATCTGCCACCTCTTTGCCATCGTGATTTCTGCCCGCTTCTGCAGCCCCACTCCCACCCCCCACCCCCAGCCTGGAGAAACCTGCCCTGGCTCCTCTAGCCTCTCCAGGTTGAATTAGTTTTATTCTGGCAGAATGATCTAAAGGAAACATAGCTCACAAGCTACACAAATCAGCACTGTGCCTGTCAATGATAGATGTTTAAATAAATGTTGGTTTCTTAAAGCAAATCCAATTTGGAAAATCATTCACCTAATATAACACTCTGGGACTAAGCAGTCACCACCTCATTACTCATGCTACTGAGTGCTCGTAAATGATGTGCTCCAAAAGTTGATATTTGTGGATCTGGGGAACTTGGCAGAGACTGTGACAATAATAAAGATGATGAGTGCGTTGGAAGTGAGAAAAGAAGGGAAACAATGCCTAGTAGTGGCTAAGAGAGTCTAATGTGCATTCATTAGGTAATAAAGAAGGTGATGAATGATTTCTTTCATCTCCACTGTGAAAAAAAATAACCCAGCAGAGGAAATTGCAATATGAAAAATGCAGGTCAGATGTAAGAAACATCTTTCTGTTAAGGAAGGTTATTAAAATTGCAATTGATTAATGTTGTTAATGGAATCTCCTTTTTTGAATGGCGTGTGTATCCGTGTACCTGACAGTGTTTTCTGGCATGGCCGAGGGGCAAGTGACTACTGTCTATGCTCCCTCCAGTCTCTCCTTTCTCTGTGAATCAAGAGTACATGAACTGTACCCATGAGACTACCTGAAAGGCTTTGATCAACTCTACTGCCTCCTCAAAGGGTTTTCTCAACTACCCTGTTCTCTGACGAACTCTCACACCTTTTTAGCTGAATGCAGAATCAACTACAGGCTGCAGAAAGCAATAGAACAAGTTCCTGCTTTGATAGATTATGCGTATTACTGTCAGATGAATATGGAAAGCCTTTCAACCATGAAGAGAGTAGGAATCTGAAAGATCAAACTAAACCTAAATTAAAATCCTTATGCTTGAAACAATTGAAGAGGTCAGTATGTGTGCTCCCGGCTGGTATGCAAATAGTGCTGTTTATCCAGTTGGCATCAGTCAGCCTGCTTGCTTTCTTCTAATAAGGCCATTATTTTGGATTCTGTTGTGCCCAGCTCAGTGATGTCATATCACCACCCAGCAACAGGTTGGAGAAAAAGCCAGGCTTCTGTATGACTTGTCAGGGAAGGGAATGTTGGTGTTTTACTTTAAGTCCCTTTAATCTCCATAGAGTGCAAAGCCAGGTTTTATGAGGAAGTCACTTTAATAAGGGAATCGTGAAAATCCTGAGCACACTCCCAAGTCCACGTATGTGGAAGTGTAGCTTTTGACTCTCGAGAGGTAGTTACAAGCAGACAGTCCATTGACAATTTGTATAGGAAGCCTTCATTCTCATGTTTGATTGTGTCATTGCTCCTAATCATAAATTCCCCTTTTGTGTTCCCACAGTCACATAGTGGGTGAATGTGCGTGTTGGGGGTAATGCGATAGGAGAAAGCATTTTACATATGGAGTTGGTCTTCCGGAAGGGAGAATGGTCACTTCTCACTTGCAGGGGCGAGAGATGGACTAGGGGTTGATACCTGAGCTGATTTAGGAAAGATGATAAGGAGTTAATCGAAAGCAGAAAGAATGGGTGTCCCCTGCATGGAGGCGAATTTGCTTGGCCATTCTACAGAGGGTGAAGCTGAAATTCATGATTATCCAATCTAGTGTTTGTCCTAGGGGTTACAGAACCTGAGTAAGCCTATGAGGAAGCAGATGTTTAAGCAGAGCAGGAACCTTGATGGCTCCTGGCTGGGATGCCCCGGATCCTCAGCAGCCATGGCTCCACCATTTAACAACATCACTCTTCATACCTAAAGCTGTGGAGATGCCAGCCATAAAAAAGAGTGAGATCCTGCCATTTGCAACAACATGGATGGACCTAGAGGGTGTAATGCTAAGTGAAATAAGTGAGACAGAGAAAGACGAATACCATATGCTCTGATTCATATGTGGAATTTAAGGAAAAGCAAATGAAAGAAGAAAAAAAGACAAAAAAAAAAAAAAGACTCAAATGCAGAGAACAAACTGATGGTTACCAGAGGGGAGGTAGGGGAGGGATGGGTGAAATAGACGAAGGGAAGATGAAGACTTAAGATAAGCACTGAGAAATGTATGGAATTATTGAATCACTATATTGTACACCTGAAACCAATGTAACATTAGATGTTAATTGTACTTGAATTAAAAAAAAATGTGTATAGGTAAACAAGATTCCCACTATCCCTAACTACTACCCACGAAACCACAGCCAAGGGACCAGACTTGGCAGAATCAGTGGGGAAAGAAGATCCTGTGAGTTTGACTCTAGTCTGGCATGGGGAAGAGACATGAGAAGTGTAGAATAAGGGGAAGGCCTTGGGTGTCCCCCACACCACTCCCAAACACACACTATGAGGGGATGCGACAGGGTCCATCAGCCATATACTGGTGAAATACCACACCAATAAAATAAAATAAAATAAAATAAAATAAAATAAAATAAAATAAAATAAAGGGGCATCTGGCTGGCTCAGTCAAGTGTCTGCTTTCTGCTCAGGTCATGATTCCGGGGTCCTGGGTTCCAGCCCTACATCACTGTCCCTGTTCAGTGGGGAGCTTCCTTCTCCCTCTCCCTCTGCACCCCCCACTTGTGCTCTCTCTCAAATACATAAATAGAATCTAAAAAAATATTGAAAATGTAAAGATGCTATAGAGATGATTTCAGTGGATGTTGTCTGGGTCTGGCTTTGGCATATGCGACACAAGTCAGGGATAGCCTGTGTTGGAGTCCATCTCCTGGCACAGCCATCAGTGAGGGAGTTGTAAGTCTCAAATAAGAAGATCCTGGGTCTCTGCCAGGACCTCCTCCATCCCTGCCACCACACGCTGACACCACCTTTCATGAGGGGAAACAACAAGCGTGGCTCTTGTCATTGGAACAGTGAAACACGTGGTCAGTGGTGGCTTTGAAGAGGACACCTACCAAGCCGCTGATTATAGAGGCTGCAGTAATACCAAGGGGAGAGGGCTAATAAAAGCAGATTTACTTCTCAGGAAGAAAAATCGCTTTGGCAAAAAGAAAACCCATGCAGCTATGAAAGAGACACAGAATTTCAGTGAACGTCCTAGTGAGCAGCTAAATTAAAGTGTGTCAAAATCAAGATGGTTAGCAACTGGGTAGTGGGAAAATCACACTCTATGTGGCAGTAATTCTTCAGATAGAAATAATTAGACCAAGGTACTTCATCAAAAAAAAAAAAAAAAAAAGACAACAGTGGGAATTCCAAAATGGTTTTTTTTTTTTTTTTTTTTAATATATTTATTTATTTGACAGAGAGAGGGATCATAAGTAGGGAAAGAGGAAGGCAGAGAGAGGGGGAAAGCAGCCTCCCCACTGGGCAGGGAGCCCGATGTGGGGCTTGGTCCCAGGACCCTGATATCATGACCTGAGCTGAAGGCAGAGGCTTAACCCATTGAGGCACCCAGGTGCCCTCAGAACTATGTTCTACAATCGAGATAGAGAGATTGGATGACGCTAGACCTTCCTATGAAGAAGATGCCCCACGACTGCTGTTGAGAGAGAGTTGATAGAAAAGCTTCTTCCCCCACATTCAGCCAATCTGTTTCTAAGGTTTCCAAATGAGAACTTGACTTTTCTCTGGCATCTGCACTTGTCTGATTGCCTTGGCTAGAAACTCATTTTTCTTCACAAAAATTGTCACCTGCTCGGTGGCTGCTGCTGATTGAGTGTCGGCTTTTGCAACGCAATACAAAGACAGATGAGGCTAATTCCCATTTTAGGTGGGCTCTACCGTCAGCACTCACTTGCACCTTCCTTCACTGCCTGGTCTCTCTCTGCCTCTAATGGTTCAAGGCCAGAGGAAATTGGCTTCTAATGACTGGTTGCTGGACAGTGTGGAGGCGGTCACACCCACCTGCTCTTCCCTGAGAAAAACTCCTTCATATCAGTGTCCCTGTAAGTTGGTGCCAAAACCACTTTGCATTCACAGCACCTAGATTAAGAACCATCGAAGAGAACAATACAGAGGTGCATGTGTGCAGGTATATAGGAGGTGGGGAGGTCAGAACAATGTGCTTTCAAACACTGATTTAAAAACCAGCAACCATCAGGGAAACCTGGGTGGCTCAGCTGGGGTTAAGCCTCCAGCCCTTAATTTCATCTCAGGTCATGATCTCCGGGTCGTGAGATCTAGCTCCGAGTGGAGCCCCATGGAGCTCACTTAAGAATCTCTCTCTCTCTCTCTCCCTCTGCTCCTTTCCCACCCTCCCCAACCCCCCACTCCCCCATCCCCACTGCAAGCAAGATCTCTCTAAATAAATAAATAAGCCAGTAACCACGGAGGAACCTGGAGTCTACAACCTGCATTCTCTCCATCACCCCTCTTTCTCGATCAAGCCCCTAAAGATTAATAAAATGATAACTCTCTGTCTTTATCCTGTTTTCATTTGCCCTTGATTGTCTTTCACACTTCCACATTTCTCTATCTATTCTTTCTGCCCCCTGTGGCACACAGCACAAAGTGTCTGTAATCTGCTCAAACCGAGGGCTGCTCGCCCTTCCCATTGCTGAGTGTAGTGTCGGCGTTGGTGGTATAGTGGTGAGCATAGCTGCCTTCCATTGAGTTTAACGGAGTTCTGCTGCCTAAGGGCTTCCATCAGTCCCTGGAAATGGTGGGCACTGACAACAGGCATTAACTTTCCCCGGCAGCCTCAGGAATGGAGAGCGCAACAACCTGTAATGCGCCCAGCCCCTTCTTGGTTGTCCCAGAGGAGAGCCCGGCTTCCCTGCGCGCCTGCCTTACTTAACTCCAAGGGCCATGATTTGGGCTTCGTGCTCCTCCTCTCTTCTTAGCACTTTCCCTCTGTCACTGATATTAATAACTCTGTGATCCATCCTAGGAAATGACTAATTCATTTAAGAGCTATGTAAGGACATACTCTAACGTGTGGCCATCTGACAAGGTAGTGGTGAAACGGCCGTGTTTATATGGCTCAGACTTGTCACTAGGCTAGTCCGTTCACGCACCACCGTTCTCGCCAGGAAGGACTGATGCCACCAACAGCGCAGCCAGCAACACGCAAAGAGGGTCTGCCATGACCGTGACCGATGGTCAGTCATCCATCCGCCCCATGCCTCACTGGGATCACTGAGACCTTCTCATTTGACATGTGGCCCAACTCACTGCCCCCGGAACCTTGTGGAAACTGGTTCTCACATTGCCTTGTAAAGCATGTGAAGCCTTTTCCAAAATGAGAAAACTCGAAACTGCTTGGCGCCCTCCAGGGAAACTGTCAATTCCCGTCTTTCTGAGAACTCTCGGGAATCTTCTCAGTACTTGTCATAGATATTAACAGCAAGAAAATAGATTTACCCAGTGATAAGGAGACATGGAGCACCCTCCCCATCCCTCATTAATTGACCTAAGAAAAATAACTTCATTTTGCCTGTTTCCAAAAGAAAATATCCCCTGACTTTAAAATTAAATGCAATGAACATAAACCAGATTTTATGTTGGAAACATATTTTGTTTGATTTTATATTCACAGCAAGAAATACTTATAATCCCACATTATGACAGGTTCTGGGAAGAAACAAGACATAGGAAAGAAAATAGAATACACAGATATCTTACACACACACAAACACACACACACACACCCCAGAAGTAATATAGAGATACTTAGAAAAGCAATAGAAAAAAGACAATGACAGGCCTCTCAGAAGACACACTTTGAAATAACATCACTAAGTTATTATTTAATTTTATTCTGACTTAAGGGTAGGTGCCCTCAGGTAACTACTAACATACCTATGAACATCTGAAGAAAAAAAATAGAGATATCATTTTATGGTTCCCAAAACTCAAACTGTTCTACCCAGATTCATTAATCAATCATAGCCCCATTAAAAGAGTAATGACTAGATATTATATGTCTCCAGATGTGACACAATGAGAAGACACAACACCACATATGAAGTATCTTGCCACAAGGTCAAGCTTGATCTTGGACTGAAAGTGTAGAAAAAAGAAGAAGAATAGAACAAGTTCAATCTCACCACAAAAGATCAACGTGATGGGTAAACCTAGAAGTTCCCCCAGACTCCCATTAGTACTACCACTAATGAAAGAACTTCCCCTACTGTCTTATCCTCATTCTAGAAGAGATTCACTTGTAAGATGGATGGATGAACTTTAGGACCTTGAATCTCCTTCCTAACTAAGACACTGTATAAAACTATAAAAATTCTGCCATTATAATCTCATCTCTTTATCTTTCTGTTTCAATCCCTGTTAAATTACAATGGGGTAGGGGCACCTAGGTGGCTTAGTCAGTTAAGCGTCTGCCTTTGGCTCAGGTCATGATCTCAGGGTCCTGGGATCAAGACCCAAATCGGGCTCCTTGCTCAGTGGGGAGTCTGTTTCTCCCTTTCCCTCTCCCTCTATCATTCCCCTCCTTGTGCTCTTTGACTCTCTCTATCTCTCTGTCACATAAATAAATAAAATAAATTACAATGAAGGAAAATGGTAGACATGTGAGCTATAAGTCTTCCAGAACATAAGAAATAGAGGAGCAGAGACAATGTGATAGGGAGAAGGGGAGAGAACTAAAGGATTCCAACTCTTTTTTTTTTTTTTTTTTAAGATTTTGTTTATTCAACAGAGATCACAAGTAGGCAGAGAGGCAGGCAGAGAGAGAGGGGTAAGCAGGCTCCCCGTTGAGCAGAGAGCCCAATGTGGGGCCAATCCCAGGACCCTGGGATCACGACCTGAGCCCAAGGCAAAGGCTTTAACTCCAACTCCAAGGACTCCAACTCTTGAGGCCTACAGGAGGGAACAAAACTTACACGAAAGGAGAGTGGTTACCAAAAAGTAAAACTGGAAAGTTGGAGGTTTTTTTCAGGTATTTCAAATTATGACCCAAAAGGTCTACTCTGGGCTATAGAAAGAGTCATTGAGCTGAGTTAACAGAAGAGACTTGCTAGATGGGGCTATAAAATAAATGCAAAACACAACCTCTACGGCAGGATACTTATAATGTTGCCGGAGGGAGGAAACTTACATACCTGAGTGAAACAATCAGAGCCAAATTAAATGTGAAATTGAACACCATTAGCTCCACAGGGGGTACAGCAGACAAGGTAGGAGTTGCTACCAGCAGGGGGAGAAAGCAGTATAGCTGACATGGGAGTACAAGTCTGCTGGGAACAAAAAACATCAACCGAACCCTAAGGATGAATAGGACTTGGAGCCCCTAAGACTTTTTTCATGAGAGAAACAGAGAGAACAAAAGAATTCAACAAATACTAAGTGCCAGCGATGCGGTGGACAGTGCACTGAGGTTGATATTGTGGGAAGATGCGTAAGCCCGAACCGCCACCCTCCAAAGGCTCACTCCCTAGTCAGAATCGATAGACAAGACTAACTAGAGATGGGAGTGTGTATTCCAGAGAAACAGAAACAATAATGTGTGCGTGCGTGCGTGCGTGCGTGCATGCGTGTGTGTGTGTAGAGAGAGAGAGAGATTTTAGAGATTTTAAGAATATGGCTCATGGGATAACGGGGCCAGGCAAATCCAACAAGTATAGGGGCAGACTGGACACCCAGGGAATGGTTGATGTTACAATCTTGAGTCCAAAGGCAGTCCAGAGGCAGAATTCCTTCTTCCTGAGGTCACCTCAGTCTCTGTTTTTCCATCCTTTTAAGGGACTGAATAAGACGTACCCACGACAAGGAGGATAATCTGCTTTATTTAAAGTCTACTGATTTAAATGTGAATTTCATCTTTAAAAAAAACAACTTCACAGCCACCTTAGGTTGGTGTTTGACCAAGTATCTGGGTGCCCTGGCCTACTCAAGTTGATGCATAAAATTAACCATCACAGGATGAGATGTATGTAGGGACATAGATCAGCGTATGAAAGCCAGATAAAGATGATTCTTGAGCTGTCAACCAAGAGGATGCTGTAGGCTAAGGATGTACCTACCGGTTTGGAGACATGCTACTACCCTGTCATCTTTACCCCAAGGCAACCAAAGGCCATACCTTTACATCAGTCCTCCATCACCTCTCTCCCAGGAAGACAATCCTATATTACAATTTTTATACCTGATTGCACACCCTAATCTGAAGACTGGGGTTTTTTGGCTTTCTTATTGCTACAATTATATACACAGACCGCATGAGCAATACCCAGAAACTACTTTGCCTTTTGAAAAGCCTGGATAACTAGAAAGGAAATTCAGTTTTCAATTTTGAAGTTCCTTAAAACAATCCATATTTTCTGTTTTAGGTCGAAATAAGTAATGACACTGACTCTGAAACACGGCTGCTGAACTTGACTTAGGAAGCCAGGCACCACTGAGAGCACCTCTCCGCATTGATATGTCTCACCTCCTCCCAGAGGATGGACTGCGCCTCCCTACTTCCCCACGAGTCACCGAGTTCTTTGGTCACAGCCTATGTGTTATTAGCATTGTGCACTAGAGTTGTAGGTGATCGGGTGGGTATTTTTTTAGTCATTTTCTTCTTACATGAATACTTGTAAATTATTTAAAAATTGTTTTTTCATTTTTTAACAATATTTAATGTGAGGCATGCAAAATGAAAAAATTTTCATGAAAGCCTTCTACAGTCTATTCTAAAAGAAATACTGGTTCTTGTATTGAGGTGTCCAGTCAATGTTGCTGATGACCGCAGTTACCCTATGCCCAATGGACTTTGCATTAACAGATATTACGGGGGGCTATTCACCATGATCTTAGAGCTGTGACAGCTGGTAAATGGGTGCAAACAGCAGATCTGGGTTTCAGACTGACCATGGGGCATTTTCTCAACACCACACAACAAAACTTGAAGTCCTCCTTCGTTCTCAACTTTCCAGAATGCAGAATAACATTACGCCAGTCTAAATTTTCAGATTTGTGCATGTTATCTTGTTCTTCCTGTGTTCTGGAAATTACATCATGGGGGTATGGAAGAATAACATGATTAGCAGATATCTTTCTACTTTTGGAGGGTACATGGGTATTTCTGGCATTCATATTTTCCCTTCTTTATCCCAGTTCTGACACTGGTGTCTGGCCAAAACATACAGCTTCTGGGCTTGGGAGACAGAAATCACAACCATAAATCTGCAATCAGGAATGTTGCTCTTAAGATAACCAAAAGGAGCTTTAAAATGGTGTAGAATCTCATAAAGTCTTCTTAAAAAGATATTTATATTTGTTCAACATCAATTTTTCTTTCTCCGACCCCATCCCAATAACCAAGAAAGTAATATGGGAATCATAATTTTCCATAGAAAAAAAGAACTGCTTTGAAAGCATACCACAGTTTTTCCTTTTGTATCTTTCAATTATTATTTCCCATATCAAAATAAGTTTTGCTCACTTTGTACAGCAACCAACATAAGGTCACCCATTAGATCATAAAATTGCATACGTGTGCACTCCTTCAGTCCAAAAGTTGTTAACTTAGCCCATACATCTCTAAGAAGGCAGTCTATAAAACATCTAAAATCACATGCAAATTCTTGTATGTGTATAGAGGTTCTTTTTTTCTTTTTGGAGTCTATATATTTTATGAGACTCTGTTAAGAATCAGAACTAATACAAAAGTCTACACTGGTTCCTCCCAGTTCATGACAACCACTGTGGCATTCTAAAGGGCCATTTTAGTCACTAGCGTTTGGATTGTGCCCCTTCAGTCAGGAGAATCACGCTGAATCCCATCATTTTTCATCTACTGAATAAACCCAACAAAATGAAGAGGAGTTCATCTGAAGGGACCTTGGAAATGATCAAATCCAAGCCGCCATTGCACGGTTGAGGGATCTGAAGCCTAGGGGATTTGGTGGTCTTGTCCAGAGTCCTGCCTGTATACAGAGGGGCAAGAGCTATGGCCAAAGGAAGGGGAACAGGAAGGCAAACAATAAGGTTTGGTCCCAGGCCCACCACTCTGGCCTTGGACAGAGCTGGACATCTTGACCTTGAAATTTTCCTCATCTGTAAGATTGAACTATAATTGCTACCTCCTGAGGATGAGGTGAGAATCAGATGAAATGTAAAAAGTATCCTGGAAACTCTGACACCCCATATTTGAGAGACAGTTAGTATTGTAATATCAAAACAAGTTGGGCCCTGTCTGGAGTTCTTGCCATACAACCACATGCAATGAAAGGCCCATGAAAACACCAAACTCTTTGAAGTTTTCTAAAAAGTAGCTTGAAAATATTGCCATATTTGAACAACTGGAAACACTGAAGACTAAAAATTGCATTTCCTAATTAAAAATAACTTCTATATTTCGAGATTAATCCATATGATTTTATGGGTAAAGCTAATAGAATATCAAGAATGTAGAAAGTAAGACAGGAGAATAAAAGTAATATGTCAGTATTTTAAACTGTCGTTTCATTGTCCCCCCCCCCACACATGCACAAATAAAACATAATTAACATTTCACAAATTAGCACCATATTAACTTTTGTTGCTGTTCTAACTTCGTGTAAGCGTGTACATACTGGTAAGGTGCCCTGGAGAGTCTTATACCCTGTGTCACTGCAGGTGACAGATTTGAGGAGGAAATCCTTACACTAGTGATTTTTTTTCTATGGATTTTCAATATAGGTGACTACTTAATATGGTATCCCAGCAATCCGTAATGACAGTTCTAAAGTTCCAGAGAATTCACCTCTCATCAGAGACAAGTTAGATCGATCTCCTCTCCTCCCCACTTTGCTTCTCCCTACCTCTCCTCTCCTGGCTGCTCCTTCAAGGTTCTGCTTCCCTATGACAAAGGAATGAAAAGAAGTGCTGAGCTTTGCATTAATGCTCAGTGGTCATACTTGATCTGGGTCTTTCCATGCAGGGCTGTCACGGTCGCTGCTCCTTGGGAGGGAATGCCTCCAGTTCTTGCAATTCTTGCCTCCTGCTTTAGGGAATCCATCCAGTACTGAGAATTCTGTGGGGCTTTCAATAGACATGTTCACTATGTCTCTATTTGTGCCAAATCTTGGCTTCTGCATACACAGTGTGTGTGAGCAGAGTAAGGGAAAATGGATGTTCTCTGAGCATGCAATCATTTGCCTGAATCTCAGTATTCTGAGAGATGGTGCAGCTCTGGGTTCAAGAGTCCTCCTCAGAGGCAGTCCTGGTAAAGCTGAAGCTACAATGTCCACTGCCCCATGAGCCCCCTGTGCTGACAGGAATGCAGAAGGGGAAAGTTAAAACCAATGTCTTTTTTTTTTTTTTTCATCTTTGCATCACTTTGGTATCGTGTCTTATAAAACCTTGGTGAATCCTGCCCCATCTTCTATCTTGTGTCAACAACGGCTTATCCTTTCTTAAGTGTCTTTTGCTGGCATTGTGTGGAGCCACAGGCAATTGGGATGCTTTCCAGTCTACCTTCTATTTCCTTCCTCTTCCACTCATATTTCATGACTGCCGAAGTTGAGCAGGGTAGTCACAGGGCATGGAAGGCTGTTCCAGAATTCCCAGGAGACAGAACACATCTTTGGGTGTAGAACAGTCTACATCAGAGAAATCTCAAACATCTCTTTGGAAAAGCTCTAACACCACCACCTCCCCACCCCCAAGTATCTTAAGAGTTTCTCATGCCATATAACATAAGGGTATGTGTCCCTGAGCAAAACATGTTCACACCACTCAAAAACTGAAAGGCTTTTGACTTACTTGTTTTGAAGATAACTTGACATGTTGCCCTAGCAAAATATTGACTTCTTTCTTTTTTCCTTCAGAAAAATAAGCACCACTCTTTCCTATAGACCTAACTAAGGAAGGTAGCCAGCTTTAAGAGGCTGAGGTCTAATAAAATGTAGCAAGGCTGCCATTTGTCTCGTTTGATGAATGAGGCACTCATGATTGGGAGGAATTCGTGTTCACTAGAACCAGCTAAAATGTCTGTTGCAAAGCTGAGGAAAACCACCATGATGCTGCTAAATTGAGAAGCAAATAAAAACCAAAATTGCTCTTTTCAGTCCTTGCAAATTAGGAAGGAATCTTGCCAAAAATAAACATCTTCATTTCAGACCTAATTTAAAAATGTATGCTATCCCAAAATGTGGGCTCACTATGCAGTGAATATTCCGGCTTATCATTTCTGAGTGACTTGAGTATGTAACTAGGAAAACTTCTACAGTTGATGAGAATTCAAATCTTCTAACTTGACATTTTAGCTCAAGGTAGTAACTGCTTTCAGGGAATAACTGAATTAAGTAGGAAAAAATACAAATAATTGATCTTTGTAAACTTAAAACCTTGAATGTCTGTATTTGTTGCTTCCTTCCCATTTAAGAGTAATCTGTAACCTTTGCCGGATAGGTTTGTGAAAGTGTCTGTGAGCCCTGTTCAAATATTCATGATAAACAGGCCCACAACCCAAGGATGTTATGTCCAAAAGCAGAACTGAAAAAAGAAATCATTGCTCATACAACTGCATAGTGTGCAATGCAGAAAGGGGCAAATATATTTTAATTATGAGAAGATGTATTTACTAATAAAGAATTCTCCAAAAAACAAAATTCTCAAAAATTTTAAAATTTGTAGGTAGTTTCCCTCTTTTCATCCTAAAGAAGCTTAATTTCTTTATTGAGGGCTAAAGGGGAAAAAAGATTTCTAGAAAATGGATAAACTTTCTTTCTTTTTTTTTTTTTTTTGTTTAAATTTATTTGACACAGAGAGATCACAAGTAGGAAGAGAGGCAGGCGGGGGTGGAGGGAGAGGGGAGTGGAAGCAGGTTCCCTGCTGAGCAGAGAGCCCAATGCCTGGCTTGATCCCAGGACCCCAAGATCATGACCTGAGCCTAAGGCAGAGGCTTAACGCACTGAGCCACAACTTTCTTAAATATTAATATTTCTAGGGGAAAAAATGGTGTCAGATGAAAAATGAATCATCTTCCTTGGACCTGCAAATATATAAAAGGCAAGAATCATGTTAAATGCTAAACATTTTAAAAATATGAAATATTCAAAGAATCTAAAAATAGGCTTTAGTTTGAACTTGAGAGCTAAATTAAGTAAAAAGAAGAAAATGAAATGGGGTGGGAAAAAGAAAATGGAAGGAGGAAAGGGGAAAAGAGAAAGAAAGGGAGGGAGAATGGAAAGAAGGAAGAATCCAAAACTGAAACTCTACCTAATTTGGGTTGGGACAAGTCAGTCCTTCACACAGAGTTGTTGTGCTTGTTTCTTTGAGTGACTAAAAACAGTGAACTATTTCCATTGAGGGTATGCTTTTTGTTTCCTCTTCAGAGTTAGGATTTTTAAAACACACACACATAAACACACACACACACACACACACACACACACACACACACACCACAGAAAACAGTTTGATGAAACCAATGATCTACCTAGTTATTCTCATAGAACTTGCTTTGGCAGATGACCTTGTCAGTTTATAATAGTTAAGATTATATTTACCTACAAGTAAGAAGAAGAAAGAAAGAAAGAAAGGGAGGGAGGAAGGTAGGAAAGGGAGAGAGAGGTAGTGAGCGAGAGGGAGGGAGGGAAAGAGGAAGGAAGGAATGAAAGAAGGAAGGATCTACAGGTGAAAACAAAAGAAAGAATGAACAGTGGCTTAAACTAGATAGAGCCTATATCTCTTCATATTTCAAAATTCTGGAAATAGTCAGCAAAGAGCTGCACTTGGATTCCCAACAAACAAGGACTCAGGTTCATTACTGCAGCTTCATTATGTGTCCTGCCATTCTCAAGCTCTAACACAACTCAAGATGGCTGCTAAAGTGCCAGCCATTGCTTCTGTATTCCAGCCAAAAAGGAGGAAAAAGGGGCAGAGAAAGGTGCTTCCTCATTTAAAGATATGTCTCAGAAGTTGCACATACTACTTTTGCTTATATCCCATTAACCAAAACTTGGTCCAGCCTAAGTTAACTGCAAGGAAAACTGGGAATTGTAGTCTTTTTTCTTGGTAGCCTTGTGCCCAACTAAAAATTAGGGGTTTCTCTCTTAGCAAGGAAGAGAAACATATATTGAAGACTGCTTAGCAGTCTCTGCCACACAATTCAAACTAGTTCTCTTGATTTTTTTAAAATAATGTCTTCATTTACATTAATTATAATACGTACATACTTCAATACTGTGAGAAAGTAATCACTGACTCTGTGAAATGAGAATTTCTACCTCATCTTTCTGCCTTTCTTCCTAGGAAAAAAAAAAATCCATGACTCAAGATCCTTTTATGCTTCCATAATTCTGCAGAGTATATTTTAGCTTTCCTCTTCTGGAAATTAAATTTAAAATTCAAGAGCCAATCCAATGTTTTGCTTGGTCCTTGCTATTGTACTGCAAAAATAAATTTTTTCTTCTATGGCCATAACTTTTCAACTCTTTTATGTTAGCAACATCTTTTCCTCTGGATTGATTAATAGTATCATTATTTTCTTTTTATTCAATTCAACAACTATATATGGACTTCGATAACGTAGGAAGTGGGCAGGATATATGAGTGAAAAGTATATAGTCCTTCCTTGTTATTTTTTCTCCATAGAAGTTGGGCCTGTGTTTCCCTTCATCGGTTTTCCAAGAGATTATTGGCTAGAGTGGCAGGAGTATTTTAAACTACTTGATAGTCTTTTTCCCTAAGAAAAAAATACAATTGAAGGGAATCATTAAAATTTTGTAATTACACTTTATCATACATCCCTCCTAGGCTGGGTTGTGGGAGGGGGCAGAAAAAGAGAGAAAAATAGAGACAGAGGAGTCTTCCAGATACTTACTCAACCATGTCCTATGAAGTGATTTGCATCACTGGAAAGTGTTATAATTGCCTAATACCCAGTGCCTACAAATTTGGCAGCCATCACTAACAATTGAAAGATTAGTTGACTTACTCATTTTGTACACATGTATCTACCCACAAACTTCAACACGTGAGTATATCCTTTTCTAAACAATCACATTGCTAAAATGTGAAGAGCATAAGGTTATTTTAAGGAATGAACGTTAAAAGAAATAAGATGCCTAGAGCCAGAAATAAGATGTCTGGTACAGTATCGAGTTGTAGAGTAGAAAGGACCCCAGTGATTCAGTTTACAGAAGAAGAGACAGGCTGGTAGCTGCAGCGACTTGTCCAATGTCTTATTGGGTCTGCTCTGCAAGTTCTCAGTCCAGTCTTCTTTACTCATTCATTGGTGGCCACCTGCTGTCCCAAGTCCTGATGGAACTAGGGTTTGGCTATTGATTGCAGTCTGATGATTTTTTTTCACCTTGTCTTCAAAGGTCAGAAAAGCTGAGAAAGACACCTGCTGTTGGCTCCTCCCACATCACCTTCCCTCTGCTTGGATCTGAGCATCAGAAATGCCCCCGAGGGGCTTTCATCTCACCATTTTGTCTTCTCAGGACAAATAAAAATTCCCAGACCTCAGATCCCTGCTCATTGCTTCCCAAAAGACAGAATAGCTCAGTACAGCCTGCCTTCTTCTTTCTGTACTTATGGTTTAAACATAGTTCCATCTGATCTTATCAAGACTTCTCACGCTTTATTGTCAACCAATGAAACTACCGGCATCAGTGTCTTCCAAAGACTCTTTGTTCATGAGGAAGTGATTTCACAAAAATCATTGCTTGAAGTTGCTTTTTAACTGCCTCGTGTAGTTTCACTTCTGTTAAGCCTCTTTCTTAAAAGGGAATTACTCTCTGCCCCTTCTGGCTTCTTCAATCTATTTCATACCTAAAGTAGCAGTCATTGAATGCAGTTTTACAAAATAGATGGCTTGGGTCACCCATGTAATATGGAACCAACAGCTGAATCATTGTGTTGATTCCTATTGCATCCCGATAACAATAATCCAAATGGAATATTCTAACTGTGAATGTTAATCAGCGTTCCCATTTCTTCATCAGAACTTGCCTTGTGCTTTGCAGCCTTCTCTTTGCACTCACATTTTTATTATTATAAACTGTCACATTTAACCCATTTATTCAACCAGCACCTAGAAATATTTATTTAGGTTCTTCTATGGCTTTTCACTTTTGCCATCACTCTAGGTAAGAAAAAGAGTTTTCTCTGCAAGACACTTTTAGGCAAAATATAATGTATGAAGCACCACGTTCAATAACTTGAGAGGATGAAATTTGGGACAATTTGTGTGGCATACTTACTTTGTTTTTATAGGCCAGGCAAAGCTTATTAATTCCATTCTGTTTATTATTTTTAAACCCCTTGATTAGTGGGGTGAATTTTTTAAAAAATCATTTCATTGATTTTGGAATTCTTAAGATCATTTAGGAAGGGTATTCATTATATAACTCAGATATCTGAAGTTCACCCAGAAATCAAAATCTCATGGCCCTTTGTGAAGTATTTTTGTGCTCCTAGGCTTGCAAAGGCTTTGCTCTAAACTCTCTGAGTTTGAGTCACATCGGTCCCATTAATCTTTGTCAAGAAGGAAGTTGCGGGGGAGGGTCGAAAAGGCCAAGTCCAGATCCTGTTTTATTCTTTCCTCATTTGTTTCAGGGCCCATGGCCATCAACCCTCTTTGATTTTAGTCTGCCTGGACTTCCCATTTCCACAGGGATAAATATGGGGCCGCATGATAATTACTACCCCTTAAAAAAAAAAAAAAAAATGGAGAGTTTTCATTAAAGCTTCCCCGCACATCTATGAGGCCATGTGATAAATGCGAGCAGCACAGAGTATCAACAGCACCAGTATCGGCTGGAGGAAGACTATGTCACGTTTTCTTTTAAAGACATAGATATTTCAATTTCATCCTGTCAGACTCAAAGGGAATTGGGGTGTTTACACTTCACAACACTTCTAAGTCCTTTGGGAGAAAATCCAAAGTGAAAAGTATTAATTTCCAATTCAGTTCCTAAAGCAAAATGCCCTGCCTCAGAATAACAAAGTTATTTCTTAACCTGTGACAGAAATGTATAGGTGAGAACTCCCACCGAGACCTTTTGAAACACACTAAGGAATTTCTGCCACTATAGGTAAAAAGACAGAAAATTTTTAAAAACAACAAAAACAAAAAAACAAAAAGAACACAAAAACCTGTCTTCTCACTTGTGCTTACCTTTCAAATTTTTCTGAGAATCCCTTTGTGTGACAAGAACTCTGCCACTTGGCAACTTCATCTATCCTCAACAGAACAGAGAACCAAGAGCAAATGAAAAAGCTTTCTGACTATCCCGGTAAATTTTATAAAATCCACACTCTGTAACTCCTGCCTTTCTTCCATAGAAAAGATCTTCAACCATTTATTTAAATCCTAGTTACTCTTAATTTGTACTATACTTAGTGTATACGATTCTAATTACCTTAATGGCTTAGTTTTCAATCACATATCCTACCTATCACAAGCCAAAAATCAGAAAGGGAGCTTGGTATAAAATTAGCAGAAATACCAAAAGTAAAGTAACATACTCTTTCTGAAAGAACAGACACAGAACACTAATATAAAAATCTGTATAGCACAGTTGTCTGGGGACATCTAAGTTGAGAATGAATATACTTGACAGAGTCTGTGGGCAACATTGCCGTGATTCAGGAAGCCCCTTTTTTATTCATATGATGATCCACAAGATATTTTTATTTTTTAGTTTTTTTTGATATTTTTATTTTATCAAAAAAATATTTACTGAGAATTCAGAACAGGAACCCCTTACTCAAGATACTTCCTTTCATCTGTCCAAAAATTATATTATACACTTTTATTTAAGTATGATATTTTACTCTCATCTCCTGAAAAAATTTTCAGATAATCATATGGATCTATTCAGTTTGAATAGAAGCCCTTTAATGTGGCACTGCTCTGCCTAACCTCACATTGCATGTTGGCCTCGTGATCAACACAGTCTTTCCTAAAAATTAGGTATGTAAATTTCACTCTGGAAAACTCACAATTCAAATGGTTAAAGTGAAGATGCTTGGGTCTTTGAAAGGTTAAGGTATCTGTAATACCAAAGACATTCCCTGAATGTCCTATATAGGAGCCACATGCTAGTGAGAAGACGTCTCTGGAAACAAATGAATGGATTTTCAAGATGGCAGCCCTTGGTATTACTTCTTTGGAATTTTCCCCTTTGATAAATGTTCCTCCACCTCACTGTCACCAAATTGTCTCTTCTGGTAGAATGCCTTGATTTTTTTCAGTGGCAAAGATATCAAAGTCCTGGGATATTTCACAGAAAAGGGAAGCCTTAGAGGAGAGCATGAACACGGAGCCCTCATTCCTTTCTCCTGCCCACATTCACCAAAACAAAAGTGTTTCCTGATGCATTCTTGGCCTATCAGCATTCTAAAATAGGAAATCTCTGCCTTGAGAGTGGCAGCACGTATCAAACTGGGGCGTGTACATTCTTTTCCACTCACATATCATTCCGATTTGCTCCTTGGTGTGTAAAACCGACTGTACTCAGAGGATACTATTGGTCTTGAAGTTTCTCTGCAGGTAGTTGCCATATTAGCATTGGGTACAGCAGCCACATGGGTGAGACAGGGTTAGGTGAGCCCGTTCAGACGATATCCCGTACCAGTATCCACTGAGGGCAACATAAGGTTGCTGGTCCTTTTTTTCAACACCCACCCCCCGCAGAACGCCTTCAAGGTGTGATGTGTGCAGGCACCAAGAAAATCGTAACAGAGTTTTCTGGCAAGAAGCTTACGATCCAGTTGTCAAAAGGAGTCTTAACCTCACACTCCTTTTTAGATTTTATTTATTTATTTATTTATTTATTTATTGGTTTTTGTGAGAGAGAGCGAGCCTGTGCACATGAGCAGGGGGAGGGGCAGAGCAGGGAGCCCCAAGCCAAGACTCGATGCCAGGACCCTGGGATCATGACCTGAGCTGAAGGCAGATGCTTAAAAGACGGAGCCACCCAAGCCCCTCTAACTTCACATTCCTACTAAAGCAATGCCTGCTAGGATGCTGCACAGCCAGGCCCTCCTGGGAGATGCTGAGGCTTTCCTTCTTCCGAATGGAGAGTCCCCGCAATCTCAGGAGGAAGGAGAGCCTGTTCGCAACCTTCCTCTCTCTCTCTTTGTGACTCAACTAGCACTTAGCTAGCATCTACTTTGCGCAAGAAGCTGGGAGTGACCAAAAACAAATCAAATACACAACTTTGCCTTGAGAAGTTTACAAAAGAATCCGAACCGCTTTCAGGTGATCAGAGAATTGTCTTCTTTGAATTTAAGTTCTGGAAAGGACACCTGTTCACTCTGTGATCTTGAGGTCTCATGAGGCCACACACGGTCCCGTTCGTTTGGGCCAGCATGTGCCACACTTTTTCTTGTGATTTTATGAAAGAGTACATTGGCAAAATGAGCCCCTGATTGCTCAGGGCGTGAACAGCAAATGCCAGAACTGCAGTCACTCATTTCGGACAAACCAAAACAAGTCTGTGGGACCTCTGAATTTGTAGGAAAGGCAACAAGTCGACAGGTCCTAGCAATCAAAAGCAATCATGGCCACCACTTGCCTGAGTGATAGCAACAGACATTTTCCTGCTACATCTGGGGTGATCTGAGAGTGGTGGCCTGGGGCCTTTTTCAATGGGTCAGTGCTCAAATAAAAACCAGACCAAACAGGTACGGGGACTCACTAAAGGAGCAAAAACAATGCTAAATGCAGTCCCCCCCGTGCAACTATGGCATAATTACAGAGATTATGCAGCACATGATTGTTTCTTTAATATCATTTCTAACAAACTGGATGTTTTTATTATTTCACAACAACAAGTGCTGGTACTACTCCTACTACTACTGAAAGCACGATAGCAGGATTTAATTGGTGAGAATGCCTCTAAGTCTCTTGATTGCTGTGTAAGAAAGTCTGCTCTCACATCTGTAATAGCAGCTCTGCCATCTTGTGGAAAATATTGGAAGTACCGAAAGCATTTCCTTATATTTCAAAGGCAAGGATCTGCTGGTTAAGGAAACAGGAAGACAAGGACATTGCACCTCCTGTCTATTTCTACATATTTTTAACCTTTAACATTTTTACCAGCAGAAGTCATTTAAGAAAAAAAAAGTTTCAGTCTCGAACAATTCTTAGATCGCTTGCCAACCTAGATGTGTCACAATCTTGACACTTGCAACTTAATGTAAAAATCTTGAATGATATTTTGTACCAATATGAATTTCTACTGCTCCCAACACTGTGTAGTGACTTCACTGTAAATTAACATCTTTTCTACAGATTTTTGAGCCACCAGGTGAATTAATTGAACAAGTTGAATCCTGTTAGGAACCATCATAGATGATGTTGGTAGCCCCTGAAAAATGAATGTCTTTTTTCTTATATAAACTGGTAACGAGACTTGTTTTCACAATTCCTTTTTAAATTTTTGTGCATATAATACCTGTATATTATACTCATATTCTAAAGTGACCAGAAAGTGTTAATAGAAACTACATACATTTTTTATGTCTCTATAGACCCTTTGATTCTGGGTACATTTACAATAAGTTAGCAGTAAAATAGATTATTCTTTTCAAGTGTGAATAAAAATGTACATTGAAGTAAAAGATGACTACTGTTTTTAATAGCTTTTCCCCCATTACGGTGTGTATGTATTCTAGTAAAATCGAGAAAGGAATGCATCTTGAGTGTCCCTTCATTCTGATTTCATGGAAAAGTTGTCGTGAGCCGCATGACCATAGGAAACCCAGTCTTTGACCCCAAGAATTTCCAGGCAACCCTTCAAGGGTTCAGATGCTCTGCAAATCCAGCAGCATGTAGGCTCACCGCAGATAGCTGCTCTGGGCTCCTCTGCCGATGACTCGAACTTTCTCACAACTGCCCCTTGTCCTGCAGCCTACTCTCGGCAACCTCCTCCTACACAGGAACATGGGCTCTCTTTTTATTTCCCAAGGAAAGCTGACACAAACCTTTACATTTCATTAAACCGAATATATTTTATTAAGGTCGAAGATCAATAAAAGGGTCAGATCCCAGGAAAGAAAAGGCTGAAAAGTGCATCTCAGATACCAGTGAGCCTCGAGTCATTCTGAGTTCACCCTCACAGGGCTCTCTTCTTAACTTCCTGCCTTTTAGCTCCTCCCTCCCAGGGACACATGAGCACTGTTGATTTCGGCACTGCTTCTGGGTCTGGTTGCCAGAAATACCCTCCATCAGGTGTCAACCCAGGGAGTGAAATCTCCCTAACATCAGTGTCGCCTCCATGGAGATGAAGAGAATACTGCAATTTCTGTTAGTTAGCAGAATAGTTAACATCGGACCTGACACGTGCACACTGGATCACAACAGTGAAAGATTTTGTCTTGAACCCAGTGACTAGCACCCCACAGTGGGTTCATCCCAGAAAAGAGGGAGAGGGATGGTTGCATTATGTAACAACTCTACTTTCATAATTAATTTTTTTCGTAATTCTAAAACAGAGCATTTTTTTTTAAGGTAACTGGGGGAGATGCTGGTTTCAGTAGTAGAGTCTAGATTCTACCCTTAGTGATGCAAGCACAACAACATAAAAACTTATAAATGTATCAAAAAGACTGAAACATCGTCTCAGAGCATCCATGTACTTACAAGCAAAATAAAGAAAAATGGAAATTATAACCCTTATTGCCTTTTCCTTCAAATGGGCTTTTGAATGCTTATGTCCAGCTAGGCAAATGGAAATTGTATTAGATATTTCTAATACGTTCCATAAACTAATCATGGCTATGAATTTAAACACCGGACTAGCATATATTCTTTCTTTAGTCTAAGCGTATATCAAATTTTATTTTTTCTTCCATTTTTTTACTTGTGTCAGAATACCTGAGTATTATCTCTTAGCTCCTCCTCTCCAGTCCCAGTGCCCCTGCCTTAGTCATGGCCCTCATCATTTCTTAATTAAATAGGATCCTACTGAGGTTGAGAACCTCCACATTTCCCAAAAACTCTGCTTTCAATAGATTTCTAAAATGACAACTCTGAGCTTTGTTTTATTGCCCTGCTTAAAATCTTGAAACAAGATCAGGCATCAGATTCAAAATCCTTAGCTTGGTATATAAGATCTTCCATTATCTGACCCCATGTACATTGCCAGCGTTGCCTACTGTTCTCTTTTTCACACCCTGTATGTTAAGTCTTTCACATGCTTTCGTCCAAACATTCCTCCTGCTTTTCCATGCCCTATTATTTGGGAGCCCTTTTTTTTTTTCTGCGTGTAGAATTATCATCTTTAATCTTATCATCTTTAATCTTAGATATATTTTATTCAATCTTCAAGACGTAAGTCAAATGTCCCATTAAAGCCCAATCAACATATAATTATGGGGCCCTTACTAGGTGGAAGATTCTGAATCCATCAAGCAGGACTGACCTCTCTATACGCTAAGAACATTGGTCCCACTTCCATAACTATACATCGAACCCTAACTACAGCTACCATGTTGTGAGTTTTCTAAGTGTTTTATAAATATGAATCACATTAGCTTTTTGGCAGTCATATTGCCTATTTTTAAACCAAACTATTGGTTATTATTCTCAGATTCATGTGACCTATGTATATTCAAACATCTTTTTATTCAGGAACTACAAATTGTTAAGTAAGATGAGTTAGAAACTGATTATAGCCAAATTGCTGCATTATTCTCATCAGTCAGGCCTCAGGTGCCTCCTTAGACTCTGAGATGAAGCTCTACTTTAGGCAGAGCACCATTCTGAAATCCAGAGTCATCATTTCCCTAATCTATCTAGTGTAGTCTAATATATTAATTTTATGAAAAGGAAATAGTATGTGTGACCTGAGGTGTTGAGAATTAGTTCCTAAAGACGACAGGCAGTTTTTGTCAGATATTATAAGTCAAGTCTTATTTGGGATTTCCACTAAATTCACCACTTTACAACTTTTGAAATCTACCTTCTCCCACTTTTTGAAAATTCTCACACTGATTGCCCATTTTCAGCATTCTGGCACTTCTCTCATCCTCTTAGATCCTCCAAGTTTACCAAGAAGAGTGACCTTACCTGCAGTTTTATTTATTCAATTTTTCAACAAGTAGTTATTAAATGTCTGTCATGTACCAGACACTGTGCTGGACGCTGGGGTTCACCTTGAACTAAACAGATGCAACTTCTCCATTCAAAGCTTTCACATTGTGATTGTTTGTGTCTTGAAAGGTTACAGTTTGGAGAACCAGACAGACCATTATTTTATATGGGACTTCAGTTAATAATTACCAGTGTTTTGTCTAGTAAGTTATACTTCTTAGCAGAGATGGTAAAGAAATGCTAACCATTAGCATTTGCAATTATAAAATTTCCCAAGGTCTAAAGAAAATTCCAGGAACATGGCCTCTAAGAGCTGTCATGGAGCTAACCTCATCTCAGTGAGCAAAGACAAGTCCAATAATCACATGATGTGTATACTTGAGTAAACCAAAAAGCAGATTAAAAATAAATTCAGATTGTGCTTACATACCACGAAAACATAAACAGAATGATGTGATGGAAAGTAAATCAATGTGGAATGAGGTCCTGCCTTCAATCGAGTGACCAGGTAACACTTCGGATTTCAATGCAAGTGCAAAGGGAGATGGGAAGTGGTGGACACAATGAAACCTCCATGGTTGGAATACAGCAAGTGTGGATGGGAGGTACGAGAAAGGTTTGGGAAGTGGGAGGTAAGTAGTAACCAGATTGAGAGCCTGTACGTCAATGAATGTTGAAATTTTATTCCATGGGAAACCACTAGGGGGCCTTGAGCCCTGATTGACCATCAATAAATCAAATCACCTTCAATGGTACCTCTTTGGGTAACAAATACCAGCAAACTAGGAAGAGCATGCACCTTTGGAAACCAAAATTGTGAGCAAAGAACGTGGATATTGCACTATTCCTCTTACTTAAGCAGAAGCATAATTTAATTTCACCCCTCCCTGTCTTCGCCATTTTAATCCTTCGAGAAAACACCTATGCCAACTCAGAGCGAAGCATATGCCTGTTCAGCTCACTGTGACATGTAATAATCCCGACATTAGTCAATATGTTGGAAATAAAAATTCGATCATAAAAGACATTTCTGCTTCCAGATTATGTAGAAATGACTTCATTAAGTTTGCTTTCAAAAAGTATTTTCCCCCCAAAGCTGATGTCTTCTTAAATGGTGATGTTTAAGGTCTCTAATGAACACCTGTGTGGACTGAAACACCACAACTAATGGAACCTGGTTCTGTCGTTGTCATTTTGGTGATGAGAAATAAAAAAGACTGGGTAACTTCAGTGAATGCAGTCTTCTCAAAGCTCTTTGATTGAACACGTTCCTTAAGGGCCAAAGTGTCCTGGAGAATAAAAACGGCTAAAGCAATTTTCTTGAGTTGCCGGCCTTGTTCCAGAGCAAACATTTTCAGGGAAGCGGGTGGGTCCACAGAGGGGAGGTGCTCCTTCTCTGACTTTCCTTCCTCCCGCCTCTAGCCTTTCTGCATTTCTGATACTTGGGACCCCCTTGCATGTGTTCTTTGGGTCTCCACTTCCACCGATCAATAATTTCATGTCATCTAGTCAGTGAAGTTTCACAGAGTCTGAGCTTCCTATAAAAGGAGGCTGACACCTACCCCATTTGGTTGTTAAGGGAAAAAATACATTTAATGCAGATAACACAGGTGCAGGTGTATTAACAAGTGCCCTACGAATGTTGGCCTTCCCTAACTCTCCCTTTCCCCCTCTTCCCCTGTCCATGCCAAAGGCCAACAAGTTGTTCTTATAGCCAGGACTCACTTTGGCTGTAACCCTTGGGGTCCCAGGGCTGAAGGCTAAATGGCATAGAGTTTAGTACCCCCAGAAGTACATTCTAGTATGTGGAATAAATTTCTATATATTTTTTTTTATTTCAAGAGGTTTCACAAAGAATTATCTGACCTCTTCTGCTAATTAAGGGAAGGTTTTTATTTAAAATTGGGAGAAATTATAGAATGAAGTCAAATCCTACACCTGCTTCTGTGCCTTCTTACTTAGAAGCTTATGAAGACCTAGAAGTACCTGGACGGGACAGCAACCTTGCCAGCAGAGACCAATCCAAGGAGAGAGCTAATATCTGGTTAGTGAGGGCACAAAATTTAGGCTCTCCTGACTTGATCTCATCAAGCAGAATTTAGGACCCCAAGTTCATCCTGTGTTCTAGCTTTACTAAAGGCTGACATGGTCTAAGGCTTTGGAGTCTTTCATTTCCAGTTGTACAAGAAGGAGGAAAAAGGGGGTGCCTGGATAGTGCAGTTGGTTAAATGTCTGAGTCTTGGTTTCGACTCAGGTCATGATCTCAGGTCATGAGATGAAGCCCCACTCTGGGCTCTGTGCTGAGTGAGGCGTCTGCTTGAGATTCTCTCTCCCTCTCCCTCTGCCCCTCCTCCCTGCATTCTCATTCTCTTTCTCTAAGACAAATAAGTAAATCTCTTTTTAAAAAGTGGGGGTGACAAAAAGTGTAGAAGTGATTTCATGGGGTTAGAGGGGAAGGGTGTTAGGCGCCATGCCTGGAAATGGTGCTTACCACTTCTGCCCGTGTTCCTCAGACCAGAACATAGTCATAAGATCCCACTAAGTAGTAAGGAAAGCAGAAAAATGGAATCTATCTCTGGCCCAGAAAGAAAATGGAATAGAATATGGCGAGGATATAGCAAACTCTGCAACACCAATCTTTTATTACAAATAGTATTGTTTAGTATTTTTTTCATTGTAATGGGAATTCTGTTAGAACTTTAGCAACATTTAAGGAAATTAGAAGATTGAGAGCAAAACAAATTGTCCTTGGCCTTTAAGCTCCCATAGAATAACATCACCTGTCCTAATCTGAATCTTTCCACACATCCTACAAAACCATAGAGTCAAGGAGAGCAAAGGCTGCCAACCATAGCATTCTCTAGAAGTACCATATAGCCTCCTACTCCTGGGAGAAATCTCTCTCCTTTGTTCCTTCTCCCTTTTCTGCCTTCTTGACCCCTTGGTCTTCTCAATCTTTCTGCTACCCACCTGCTCATCATGCTTAGTCTCCAGCTCAGTTCTAGTTGATTTCCAGTTGAGCCAGATTTTGGTACTGGGGAGATGGAGCTTGCTGTTTGCAACCCCCTCAGGAGCTTCCCAGGTGCAATTTAAAACCAGCACCCATACCAGAGGGCAGGGAGCAACTGAAGAAAGAGGCAGACCACTCCAGGTTGGTAGGTGGCAAGTTTAATAAACAAAGGGAACTTACATATGAGGCTTGTCATAGATGCCGGCAAGATGAATGGATCTCCGCACCTGCCTGCCAAATCATAAGTTTCTAAAGAGACCCTAAGTGGGCTCAGTCATGAACACCACAAAGGTGTTTTCAACACCACATCACCATCTCAAGGCCATGTCCTTGGAGCAGCCTCTCAGAATGGGAAAGGCAAGTGAACCCACATTCCAAGGACAGGAAAGGACGTGAGAGAGACTCCAGGTGGTGGATCCAGCCCAGGAGTCAATTGGCAGTCATGTCCTTTCAATGACCTTGCTCAGTAGAGATAAGAAAAATACCATGTGTTCTATTCCCTGAGTTGCAGTACCTAAAGCTTCTGTGTTCCCTTCTGGCTCAGTGAGATGGGAGGATGTGAGGCAGGTGAGGGAGGAGAAGACAAGTCCCCCATCTCACTGAGAGTTTCTGCTCTGTCCAGCAGGTTGAGAGCTAGGAAGCAAAGCATTCCTTCAATGGATCACTATCTAAAGATGAAAAAGCCATATCTCATAAACTATATTATCTAACTTCAGGCCACTAGGTTTATTTCCTTTACATTATTCCCAAGCCTTTTGTAAAATCTTGTTAACTGTATACATTACTTGTGTGTATGTGTGTGGGGGGGGCATACATTGGAATACTATTAGTGTAAATTTGACATTACATATTACCATTAAGGCTGGACCTGCTCTTTGACCCAAGAGTTTCTAAAAAGTTATCTTACAGATTTCACCTATGTGCAAAGAAGTTATTCATTGTTTTTTTATTGAAGCATTTCGGGAGTAAAGTAAAGATAAGTAGCAACCCAAATGGCTACCAGTAGGAAAGTGGCTAAATAAATTAAGGTGTAACCATACAGTGGGTCATTATGGAGCCATCAGAAAAAAATAGGGAATTCTGTGCTGGAGAATTTCCAAGAGAGCAAGGGAGATGGCCACTTGTAGAAGCCTATGCAGTGTGTTACCGTGTCTAGAGGGGAAAAGGGGGAGTCATGTCAGTATTTGTCTAAGAATATCTCTGAGAGGTTATGAAGAAATCAATTACCCTGGTCCTCTCAGGGTAACTGAGCTGGGCTGGTAGGTCCCTGGGGACATAGACCAAGGGAAAGATTTTTTGGACTTCCCATCTAGAATCTGTTCAGGAAAATTCGAGTTGAAAGTAAAGAAACAACATGTTTTGATCTTACACCAGAAGTGTCACAACTCCTCATCAACTAGAACAGTCAAGGGCAGAAGCATGTCCTTGGATCCAGTGTGAGAAAGACATGGTGAGAGGAGTGCAGAAGGGTAGAAGCTTCCCCCACCCCCACATGCAGAGTCCCTTTCAGGTACCAGTGTACGTAAATCCAGGTTTCCTTTCTACTAAGGAAGGTGGCGTTTTCTTTCATAGACAACGAGATTCTGTTTTCACACAGTTTCTTCGGCTTGGCTGAAGCTCAGGAAAGTAAACAGCAAGAACAGGTGAACCGTAAAATTAAGCCTACATCATCGGGGTATTAATGAAGGCCATTAAATCTGTCATTTGGGATCCAAATATTGGAGTAGGACTCTGACGATCCTGTAAAGTGGCACCTAAAGTAGAATAATTTGGAATCGTAATACAGCAAACAGCATGATGGAAACATTGGAAAAATGACTCAAGCTTTCCGATTGGTATTTACATTAGCACATCCCCATCCTTAATGACATACAGGGAAATAGCACTACAGATGCTTCATGGACCAGGGCGCAGGGTATCTGGAGGAAAAGCAGATGGCCTATGTGGATCCGAGAACATTTTAATATTCAGCAAATAAACCACGATTAAGTGGGCATGGCGGAGGCATCACCTGTGGAAAGTAGACATTTCCGATGCTTGTCCTCTACGTCCCTCAGGAATTCATGCAAGTGGGGCGGACTGCAGGCAGGAGTGGGGGGATGGGACACAGCTAAGAGGCCAGACAGGAGTGGGAACTCACAGGGTGATGCAGACAGTGTCAGCATGGACCGGGGCTGCCCAGCCCACGTCGTGTCCCAGCAGGTAGGGAAGACCCTCGCTCACACTCCCCCCCCCGTCATTCATGGGACTGGGTGTGGAAGGAGGCTGGGTGCTGGGAAAAACAAAAGCAGAGATGAAAGCTACACTGATCTATGTTAGAAACATCATGGAGACACGTGGAAAAAAGGAGACTGGGGACAAGGCAGAGAGAAGGAGAAGGCAAGGTGGGTGAGAGCCTGGTGAGGCAGGAGGAGATGAGGGTGACTCTGTTCCTTTCAGAACCAATGATGTCGACAGGCGATGGCAGGAAATCTTGGCGAATTTGTGGCGCAAGGCCCTTGCCCCACTCCTCCGCAGCCTCATAAAAAAATAAAAAGGAAAACTCCGACTGAAGATATGTATGACTCTGCAGTGCTTTACAGAGTGAGATTTACAGATTTTTCTCTGTGTGGTGCCACGCTGACAAGTATTTTGAGTTGGAAGCAAGAAAGCATGGTGTTTAGGGGGTTTGGATTATTAAAATCGGGACCATGAGCCCAGCACATCTCTTTGGTATATTTGATGCTTGAGGACAAAGACACCAGTGCCTGCTTACTAATTGTGGTCAGGGGCCTTCGAGACCTTTGGGTTGCTGGGTTTTTGTTACCTATTTTATGAAGGAGGCCACATGGACATCACTTTCCATAGTGGAGTCAAGTCCTACTCAGGGAATGATGTTGGAAAGTGAGTGCAGAAAGCAAAAGCGAAGAGTAGCCAAAATTTCCATAAAAAAACCATTAAAAAAATACACTGTGATTTGGCGCTCAGGAACAGTCCTCCTCCGCTGTCCACTCAGGACCCGCTCGGTTGGGGGTTTTTCAGTCCTGAGTGCACAGGTCCTTGTCAGCCACCAAATGGCGCCAACCACCCCCAGGCCGTGGCGTAGGACAAAATACAGTCTCCGCCTTCAGGAGAATTATGTTCTAGCTGTGGAGGCAGAAAATACTTCCATGAGCAAGCAAATCAAATTGCATCCGGTAGTTTTATATGCTGTGGAGACAAAGCAGGCAAAGGGTAGAGGCAGCACCAAGACAAGAGTTATAATTTTCTGGAGAGCGATCGGGGAAGTCCTCACTGAGAAGGGGGTTGAAAGAAAGACTAGGTAGAAGGCAGGGACAGGAGATGGCAGCTCTCTGGGGAAGGGTATTTCAGACAAAGCAGCTGTGCGTACAAAGGCCAGGTCAGAGAGCATGCTTAGCAGGCTCGAGACACAGAGAGGAGGCCAGAAGTGCTGGTGGCTGGCAGGGGGCAAGGAAGGGCAGGGCTGGTGAATATGAGCTGGGACCCAGATCCCTGAGACCCAGGATGTCAGTGCAAAAGATTGGCTCTTACTCTGAGTGAGTTAGGAGGAGGCTGGAAAGTTCTGAACAGAAGAGTAACATGAGGGGAACCAGATTTCTAAAGATTCACTCCAGTTCCTTCGTGGAATAAGGAGCAGTGGCAGGGGAGGAAAGTGTTGCAATACTCCAGGTGAGGGATGGAGGTGGATTGGACCACAGCAGTGTTGGCCATACTGGTGGCAAGTGGCTGGACTCCGTGGTCACAAGTCAGAGGAGCTAGCTGACAGAGGACTTCACAGTGGAAGGATCAAGTTGTCACCCCTGGACCTAGTGATTGGTCTTCTGCCATGAGAAGTGGGAAAACCATCACAGGACATTGTGTCCTTCCTGGAGTGATTCAGGAGGCTGTACTTACCAAGTACTAGTACATGTATTTCTGTCAAGAACTTGATCTTGTTTCTGATCAAATGTGCACAGCTAACATCTGGTTTACAGGAGATGTAGGTGGCAAAAAGACAAAATCAAAAAGGGGGACAGTCTGGGGGACAACTGACAGAATTTCTCCAATGAGATGGTGAAATTTTTTTAATTAAAAATTAAAGGATGGGGACTGGTTCATGAAGGTTTTCTGCATCTAGCCCTGTGTTTGCACTCAGCATTGACCCCACCTTCTGGAATCCATTTCCCCTGAGTTCCCCTCCCCTCCCCATACCTCCCCTCTCTCAGCCTTCCTTACCCCTTGCCCCAGGTTCCTACTCTTTCAATTCATTTTCTATTTTTAGTTATTTTCCTTCAAAATTATGCTATGAGTTTATAGAAGAGATTTTTCACTAGACATTTCTAAGAATCTCAATTCTAATTTTCTACCACTCCTGCTATATAACTGTCTATTGCTGGTAGGGGTTTAGACAATAGGTCTGAATTCTGAATATGTCTGAATATATCTAAATTCTATTTAAACATGTCTTTCCTCTGAGAGAAGATTTGTGGAGATTTTCTGTCCTCTAGTTTTCTCAAAGATGGTTTCCATGGGTATTTTTTCCATTCACTACACAGATTGGTCCGTGACTAGTTGGCTTGATCTGCCATAACAAAAATGCCAGAGATTGGACTATTTAAACAGCAGAACCGAAATCTATTTTCTCACAGTTCTGGAGGTTGGAAGTCTGAAATCAGGGTATCACCATGGTCATATTCTAGTGAGAGCTCTCTTCCTGGCTTATAGACCCTGCTTCTCGCTATGTGCTCACAGGGCAGAGAGAAAGAGAGCAAGCTTTCTGATATCTCTTCTGTAAAGGTATCAATTCCATCACGAAGGCCTTATCCTCATGACCTCATCTAAATCTAATTACTTCCCAAAGCTCCATCTTCCAAATGCCACTACACTGGGGGCTAGGGCTTCAACAAATGAATTTTGAGTAGACACAATTCAGGATGGGCACTCTTTTGGTTTTCAGTAAAAATTCAAAAGGTGCTTAAGAAACTATCACTGCATCATGATCCCAGCACCTGAAATCTGAGAGAATTTTCTGCTGGGTTGTGTGTGGGTATAAGAGAAAAAAAAAAAGTCAAAGATGAATCTACAAGGTTCAGTCTGAGCAAAGAAAGATGGAAGTTTCCATTTACTGAGGTGGAAGGAAAACCGGGACTCCGATTTTTACTTGTTGAGTTTGAGATGCTTATGAGGCATCCATGAACAGATGTAGAATAAGCAGGTAGACAATGAGTCTGAAGGTCAGGAAGATCCAGGCCGGATACAAATTTTAAGGTAGCCATGCTGTGTTTAGAGCCCTGAGACTAGAGAATACCAAGTAGGTTAATGCAGAGAGAGGAGAGAAGAGGTCCCAGGATTGGACTCTGGCCAATCCAATGCTTAACAGTCAGAGTGGTGAGGATTAATCAACTAAGATTAAGAAGCCACAGCTAATAAGGTCTGGAGGGGATCAAAAGAGCATGTCTTCCTGGTGCCAAGGCAAGTCAGTGTTTCCCTAACAAGAGAAAAAGAACCCAGCTCCAGGGCTCAGGCAGTGGTCACAGTCCTGAATATGGAAAACTTCAGTTGAGTCCACAAGATGCCTTTCTTATTCCTCTTAGACTTTATATGCTCCAATGTCTTCATTCAGGAACTATTGACATTCTAAGCTTTGAGTTAGGCACAGGACTACAAAATAAATAACTACGGTGTTTCCCCCTCAGGAGCTGCTCACATTCCAATGGAGGAAAAAGGTAATACAGTAATAATCTCCATGGAAGGCTAGAAGACCCTGCAGAAGTCACGGTCTATATAGAACCAAGTGTGGATGAAGGTCAAGATAGAGTAGGTGCCCTGGCAGAAAGAGTGTGATGAAATGGAGGATTTGGGCTGCAGAATGTCCTACTCCAACTGTGTGGCTTTGGGCAGGTTACAATCTCTGAGCATCTGCTTCCTCATTTGCAAAATGTGCATAATAGCAATAATAATAATTTATACTACAGGATGGATGTGCTAATGAAATGAGATGTTTATTAACTGCCCAGTCCAGAGACTTTGCAGGCTCTCAGCAAATGTCAATTTCCTCCCCATGCTTTTGCCCTTGTACGTGTGAGCTCTTTAATCACAGATAGGAGGTAAATGTCTTCAGGTTAGATAGGAAAATGAAGATAACAGAGGCTCAATTGCAAGCTAAAGGTCATACCTTTGTAAATTGTTGAAGATTTAGGATTAGGAGAAAGTTTCCACAAAATAAGTCACCTATAGTCTTCGCAAATTCAAGGTCATGAAAGACAGAGACTGAGGAATATGTTGAAGGACACTAAGAAGACATGACCACTTAAATACATTATGTGATTCTGGGCAAGACAAATGGAAACATTTTAGTAAGTTGTGTTGATGCTGATAATTATACAATATTATATAAGAGAACATCCTTGTTACTAGGAAATATACATTGAAGAATTTAGGGGTAAAAGACAGCCCCTGTAATTTAATCTCTTGTAGTTCAAAAAAAGAAAGTGCGCATGTGTGTATAGAGCAGAGAAAGAGAATGATAACGCAAGTGTGGAAAATATTAGCAATTGGGCAATCTCAGTGAAGGATATATGGGGATTCCTTGTATAATAACTACAATTCTTCTCTAAGACTGAAATTATTTCAAAACAAAAAAAGGTTTTAAAAAGAAAGCTTCCGTTATGAAAGGCAAAGTCAATGACTTCTATGTCATAATGATTTGGGAAATCCTATAGAGGAAAAAAAATCAAAATTAGCAGCCAGACTTTGGAGTGGAAATATTAAAATGGTCCCAGCCAGAGACCTGGCAAGGTTCAAAGAATTCTGGAAGCCCTAATTAGAAGTGATGGGAACTGAACTAGTAGTATCTTGACACAGGTTCATTAGTGCAGCAATGGTCCTTTTTTTAACATACAGCTCAACACAAGGGCATCATTGTGTGGTTTCCAAGAGGCCCTGGAGGCACCACAGCTTTTGTCAGAACTTTCTGTTTGAAAGCAAAGAAAAGGTAATAGCTTAATTGTAGTACCAGAGCAGCAAATCCACACACATCTTATTCTACCTGCAAGTGGCTGGTTGGGATAATGCCTTCCAGAAAATTATATACTGTGATTACTCTGCCACTTCTTGGAAGCCTTTTATTCACATAAAGAAGAAGTCTGTAAACCCTACCCATGCTATTTTAATTGCAACATTTCAAAATCTAAATGATTCAGCCTGCCTTAATTTAACATGTGCATTCAATTCTCTATTTCTGGGAAAGAATCGTCACATAGAACATGGAAAATGTACATATGTACAAAAAGAAAAAGAGGAAGTAATAATCCTAATATATTATATAAAAATATAAGTATATATATTTATGTATAAATATATTATATAAAATGAATAAACTATAATAAGGCCTTGGGGATCAATTAGTTACCAGAATTAATAAGAGCAGGTACAAATTCACCTACAAAAATCAGTGGAATGTAATACTCCAGGCCCCACATCCCCACCAAAAAAAAGAAAACCTGTTAAAAATTTTAAAAGACATGCTATTCTGATAAATCCAAGGGATGTGTGTTGAAAACTTTCCATTTAAGAAAGTAAATGAATAAATCCCATTGAGAAGTAGTAATAGAAAACAGATTAACTAAGAAAAATCTTCATGAGAAATGTATATGGAATTAACTGAATTAAGAGATATAAAAGAGGGGCGCCTGGGTGGCTCAGTGGATTAAGGCCTCTGCCTTTGACTCAGGTCATGATCCCGGCATCCTGGAATCGAGCCCCACATCGGGCTCTCTGCTCAGCAGGGAGCCTGCTTCCTCCTCTCTCTCTGCCTGCCTCTCTGCCTACTCTCTCTCTGTCAAATAAAAAAAATCTTTAAAAAAAAAAAAAGAGAGATAAAAGATACATTGTATATTGCTATATGGGAAAAGCTAAACCTAAAGATGCCCATTTTTCCCAAATTAATTTATAAGCTTATAGTATTCCAGCTAAAACCCATGTCGGATGTGGGAGGGTTTTGAGGACCCAACAAAATACTCCTCTATTTAATCTTAATATATAAATAGGAAAAGATATCACGCACACTTGAAACTAATATTATGCTGTATGTTAACTGGAATTTAAATTAAAACTTTAAAAAAAAGAGGAGGTCAAAACAAATTCTTTAAAAGGCAGTAACAGAAAATTGGCCTTACATTGTACTATATTACAAAGACCTTATAATATAACTAGTATGACTGGCATAAGCAGAAATTAAGGAAACAAAATAATACAAAATGGATAACAGTGTTTATAAAAATGTGGTATGTTTGATTATAGACAGCATCGTCCACAAGGGGGAAGAGACACTTATTTGATAATGCTGCCAGAAAAACCATTTGTAAATATGGAACAAAAAATTACCTGATAAACTCGGGCCACACTCCAAAATGAACTTCCGTGGGTTTATAGAGTCAAAAAAAATCATACCACAGAAAAATCAGGAAAAAAATAGAAAATAGAAACAAGAAGATGGAAGAACTTTCTAGGCTTAAAGAAAAAGATTAACGAACGTCTAAAGAAAAAAAAATCTAGGTCTGGACCAAGATGGCAGTGTAAGAGTCTCTTGAATTTCCCTCCTCCATGGATCCCTTGAATATCACAACTGTACACAGAGCAGTTCTCTCTGAGGGAAATCCTGAGACTCGCAGAGGGATTCGGATACATCAGGGAACTGAGAAAATATCAGCATCAAGGTGAGTAGGAAAGCCCAAGGCAGGCTCTTGCCACAGACCCCCGACGCAGTGCAGTTGGGAGGGAATAACCCTTCTCCCAGCATCTCCCTGAGGAGGCAGAGGTTTAGATAACACATCTGCTACCCCAACTCCTCAGGATGGCTCGCAAGGATGGGCCCCCAAATCACCTATCTCAGAAAACCACCAGGGCTTATACCAGCGAGTCCCACAAGACTACAGCAAACAAAGAAGCCCATGTTAACTGGCAGATGTACACTCCCTCAGCTTGGCTGACCCCCAGGGCTCTCGGTGCAGAGGGAGCTGATGAAAATGCAAATTATCCAGTGTTTGCCCGGAAGGAATTTAACTGCCTACTTTCTACAAGCTGCTGCCTGAGGCTCCTGCTTCTAATTAACAGCCAAGTGGGTGCTGAAAGCAGTCTGTCCCAGACCCAGAAGAGCCAGGAGGCATGTCCTCCACCTCCCTCTGGCTCACTCCAACAATAAAACCAGGTTGACAGTATCTCCTAGATGGAGTTGGTCCACACATCTAGTGCCCCAACATTGACAGCTGTCCACTGAGGGATGGGCCCCTAAGTCACCTACCTCTCATAGCCTACAGGGCTTGAATTCACCAGTCCCAAAAGGCTAAACGAAACAAAGAAGCAGTTTTCAAACAGGGGCAGGAGGATGTCGTATGTCTCTACGCTTGGCCTCAGGGCAGAGGGCGGGAGGGAAAATGCCCATCTCCCAGGTTCTGCCTGGAAAGGACTTAGCGACCTATGTTCCCAGTGTAGTCTGATGGTCACGTCGTCGCTAATCAGCCTGCATCTAGTTGGTAACAGCCATTCTCCCCTTTGGTATGCTGACAGTCTTGGCACACCCTCGACTTCTGAGAACCACTAAGAAAAAGGGACAGAGGCCCGCATGATCATACGGGCTTGAGAGTAGACCAGGAGCTCAGATGACGTCTGCTGACTTCCAGAAGCCATCACAGAAGCCAGGGAGGGGTGTCACTGAACACTGGCAACATTGTATGTCAGACACCACAGTACCTTGGGAGGATGTGGATTTTAAAAATAGGGCCAGTGTCCACTCCCTGAGGTGTCGGGGGCATCCAGGAGGTCCCTCTGGGTGACCTTGGCTGTGCCAGGCACTGACCAGCAGCCAGAGTCTCTGTTTTATCAGAGAAAGTGAGGAAGTTGTCAGCATAAAAACCATAGTCTTTGTGAAAGAGGCACGCCCTTCCATTTCTACCTCCTAGCAATGGTGGCAGGCAAGCCCGTCATACAGTTGATTCAACAGAGATTGCTCTCTGTCCAAATTCTGTTGGGTCTTGGGTCTCTGAATGAGGAGTAGTAAACAGTCAGATCTGACTCTCCAACAAGGGTTCCAATATCCAAGCACCAAATACGGGCTGAGATCAGATGTTGGGGGACTTGGTGGTCTATGGATACTTCAGCTTTCGTGGATAAGCAAGGGGGCAAGGAGTGGGGTATCATGAGCTCTGGGGATAACATCTACCATTTCTCTGAAGATGCCATCTGAATCCCACAACCGTAAGGGAAGGGAAATAGTTAAAGAAATCTAAGTAAGAACTTCCTAGGGGCGTGTGGAGACTGAGGCACAGAAGGCACAGGTAGCGTATGAACCACATTTTCTAAGCTTCTGTATTGACGCTTTGACATTGGGGCTTTCCTGACAGGGAAAGGGCTGCCCCTATCAGGGCTAGCTAATTCCTAGAGCTCCCAACCTCTCCTTACTTCCCACCTACTTTATCAGGCTCTTACACATCAGGACACTGCTCTCCATCCTAATCACCAGGGACAGCCGTTATAGAACTAGGCGTGGCCCCTACACCCTGAGTCTGCTGAAATTATGCAAACCAGCCAGTGCTAAACTGGCTTAGCCTTTTTACCCTGATTTGCACAGTGTTCCTTCCCACAAAGGCTGCAATAAATTTTCCTTCCCCTAGGTCTCTTGCTCTCTCTGCCTGACCAAGGTGTGTGACCCTGCATGGCATGACATCCCCCTTCCTCTTAAAAACTACAAGAAATAAACCGTCTTTTCAATGCCAATTGTCTTCTGTTGTCCTTGCCATAACCAGAACAAAAAATCAAATTTACATTTTAAGACAGTAGCTGATGGGCTGATTGTCAGCCTTGAGGCTAACAAATTTTAAGTTATATTTCAATGCTTTGAAAAGGCCACTGTGTCTAACTGGCCTGACACGAGGACAAAGACAAGTTCACAAATGCAGAATTGAATGGATCCCTGCCCAGTGCTTCCAGTGCCTTGTGGGTTGGCTCTGGAAGGATCCGTGTCTTGGACAGGGCACGTGGGTATAAACCCATTACCTGGCCAGACCAAAGGACTACCAAACACACACAGAATCATAAGTTAAATGCAATGGTTATTTTAAGTCACTGCAATGGGAAAAGCTGAGATACTGCCAGTCACCCCTGAGTTTAGCACTCCCTCCACCTGGAGATGGTGGGTTCCACTCAGACCTGCACACCCTTTCCTGCCCTAGAGACCTGGGTGAACACCATGGAGACCACAGATTTGTGCAAACAGGGCCACTGATGGCTGGGGGTGCATATGAAGGTATACTTGGGTAGGCTCAGGGAAGAAGCCGTGTCCAACCCTAGGAGGCTCCTGCCTCACCAGGTCACCACTCTGCACCTCAGACTAGGAAGACTAGTCCTTCAACTTTCCTTCTCTAGGCACACAGGGAAGGACTAAAATACAGTCATCGTGGCACTGCTATTTAAAGCTATTTAAAGCTTTATGGGGACGCGTGGGTGGCTTCATCGGTTGGGTATCTGACTCTTATTTTTTTTGTTCAGATCATGATCTCAGGGTTCTGGGATGGAGCCCTGGAGGGCTCCATGCTCAGCTTGGCTGGAAAATTTTTCAGATTCTCTCTCTCCCTCTCCCTCTGTCCCTCTCCTGGCTTGTGCCTTCCCCCACCTTCCCCCCAAGTAAATAAATAAAATCTAAAAAGAAAAATAAAATAAAGCTTCATTGGAGATCATAGCCTATACACAAGACCAAAATGAGGCCTCTTATCATTTTCCCCTAAATTTAACTTACCCAGTGGATGCTGGAGCCTTCACCACACATGGGCACATTCTGCTCGGGTTCATTGACCACAGCTAGCTGACACACACACAGCTTGAGGCCAAGGCTGGGGCTGGAGCCCGAGCTTATACATCACGCCGTGAACCACAAAACGAGGTAGCCCACCCCAACGACCCAGAAACATAAGGGGACTGGGAGAGGAAAGAAAAACACCTAAATATCAAACCCTCTCTGGGGAAGAGACCAGAGGCAGAAGAGACGAAGTAGGAAATGCAGAGTGGCTGGTGGCCCAGAGTAATTGCTACACAGGAGGCCTCTAAAGTGGTCTGCAACCCGGGCATTGAGAAAAAAGTGGTTTAAGTATCAGCCAGTGTGGCTTTATAGTAAAGATCCTCCATGCCCCAGTTGGGCAAATGCCGCTTCTACAGATGGGGTATCTCAGTTAGTAAAGTCTTGGCACCGGATCTCACCAATGAGGCATGCCCCCACCAAAACACCGTCCAGTAAACGACAATCTCCCCCTGGACTTGGGACGCTTATCTGGGACGCAGCTGACTGGTAGAGTTGGCTCACACTTCAGTCTCTCTTCACTGCAGTCCCTCACTCCACGTTCCATCTTCCAATTACCGCATTGCTCTCACCCTTTTTGCTTAGTGCTCTCTGACTCCCGCTGTGTACTCTGGTTTGCATTTGCCTCACTGCCCCACTTTGGACCACATTAAACAGGATTCCTGCCCTGTCTGAACCCTTGACCCACCCCCTACTTTGGCCAATCCTAGCCGCCAAGACTAGGTCCTGACTGGGTCATCCAGTCCTCCCAAGGGGCAAGGACCCAGCCAACTAGGATGGCCACATACCCAGCAATAAAAAAACATGTTTTTGACCCAGTTAATAAAAGCAAGACACAACTTATATTTGCAAATATGTGACACTACACTAAGGGGAAGTGACAGTTTTTAATTCAATGTAATTCTATTATCATGGTTACATTATTATTGTTCTAAAATCTATTCTTAGTTCAAACTTTGCTTTATGTGACTTTTACCCTCAACATTGGGGCCAATCATCATTGTTAATTATACCAAAATATTTGTATATATTATTTAGTAGCTACTTTGTTTCTGGATCAAGACTAGTAAAGAGGAACCAAGTCATTTAGATTCTTCTGACTAGAGAAGAAAAAATGTAATGATCATTTTCACATCAATTTATTTTATAAAATTGAAAGAGAAAGAAAGGACAGTAATTGCCATTCTAACTGAGCAGATTGAAAACTTTTATTGTCTTATTCAACTTTATAAAAATGGATGAAATTAATTTTTTTTTTTTTTAGAGTACCAAAGAATGTAAAAGAAAAAGGAAAGCATCTACTCTGGGCTGAAAAACCTGAAGGGTAATTTTACAGGATAGGAAGTGCTCAGAGAATGAGCAGAAACTTTCATGACTGTATGAAAAGTGTACGATTTGCCCAAGATTACAGGAATAAAAGCAATGGGACTGAGCCCTTGGCCTCTGATGCCGGGACTCTTGCCACCCTCATCCCACTGGGAAACTGGTTGGAAGATATGATAGATAAGCCAGAGAAGAAGAAATTGTGACTTTTAATTTACCAACAGTTCAAGGTAGTCCAGGAATAATGTTGCTGAACTAAAAGAAATCCCGTTTAAATGTCATTAATGGAAATATGGCATCTACCCAATGCCCACCAGGATAATGGAAGTACTCTCCCATTCTGAGAGTCTCTAATTCTCTCAAACTTTGAGCCTCTCCCTGAAAAGTTTCCAGGATGAATTAACTTAAATGCTGAACTACAGCAAAAGATATTAGGTGGTACTAAGTTTCTACAGACTAACTCTTAATTAGGTTTATGAGAAATTATGATAAGTGTCAGAGAATTGGGAGCCTAAAATATGCTAAATTTATGCAATAACGAACAATTTCAATAGAAAAACTAATGATCAGGGATTTTTTCCTTAAATCCAAAAGAGAAATTAAGATAAGATTTAGAGTACATCATGTTGAGAAACTTTCATCTATGGGGGGAAAAATCCAACATCAATGTCTGTTTAAAGTGCTTCTCCTACATGGACCTTGCTCGTAGTACATGTTCAAGGACTACCTCTTGATTGATTTGGTGCCTTCAGCATAGGTCTCCCCAGAAGCATCTCTATGCGAAGCTCTGGTTCTTTACCCATCGGGGGAGAAAAACAAAACAAACAAACTCCTCTAGCCTTAAAGTTGCTCAGTTTAGGTAGAAGGGGAATAGGGCTTGGGAATTGTGTATATAGACCACAGATTTATGTACATGAAATTACCTGGCCCTTAAAAGATACTTAAAATTGTTCCCTTTCTTTTTATTAGGTGTTTTCAGGACCTTCTCATAGATCAGAAAATAAAATATCTAGTATTAGGTATAAGCTTATGTTTATACAACCGTTAGTTTTTTTAACTGACATATAATTGACAGACACAACATAACGATTCAATAAACCGTTAGTATTTAAATAAATACAATGACTGTGCTATGAAACATTCTTTCGGTTCCTGGCAACCTCCTAAAATCTACTCTTCTAAACGGCTGAATGTAAACCCAGGTGGTTAAACCTCAGGTTAGCTTGTTCTCTTCTGACATCTAGTGTTTCTGATTCATTATTGCAAAATAACCTCTGTTCATTTTTAACTACTACTAAAATTAAAATGCTACATGGAATGAAAACTTCATTCATTTTAGAAGGAAATTTGTTAAGTGGGGTAAAACTACAAGATAAACAATGACAAAGCTTCTGTTTCTAAGGAGCAAAAGACTCTTCTCTTAGCTCTTCCCACGTGAGACAAGTGCTGTGTTTTCTCGCTAGTCTGACAGGTTAAGACAGAGAAACCCAGCCTGGTCCCAGGGCTGTCCATGACTGCAGAGAAGGCAGGGGAAAAGAGAGAGGGGCACCGTTTGCCATGTACTGGGCTCAAATACTTTAGTGGGAGTTATCATTGTGTTCTGAGAAGCCACAGGACCATGCTAACCTCAGAAATGCAACCTGATGAAGTACAAGCACTTGCGTTCTCTGCAGTGTGGAGATGAAGACAGCCCAGCATCCCTTCAGAGAATGTCTTGTGTCAGGCCACGAGTTACTTGCGAGCGCTCAAAAAATATCTGGCTGAATAGAAATGAGTGATGGCCTGTTCTTTTGAGGCCAGCATTCCCATTCCATTTGAAATGTTTCACATGGGTAAGAGGATGGGAAATGCTGGAGGTAAAAACTTTGGGAGTTGTTCCCTCAAAACCCTTAGACGCTGACGTCAGCTGTAATCAGGAGAAGGATCCTCATTAGCCATCTCTAATGCACAGAAAGCAAGCCACATTTACCCAATCCTTCCTCCTTTAGTTCTTTCTTCCTCTTTGTTCTCCCCATCCACATGTTGCCTTGCTCACCCTTTGTCTTTCAGCCTCTGCTTCTCTCCTGCCAACAGAGAAGGCTTGATACTCAGTGTGGCTCACAGAGCAGTGGAGTCAGCATCACCTGGGAGCTGGTCAGAAGTGCAGATCCTCAGGCCCAACCCCTGACCTGCTGACTCAGAATCTGCATTTTAACGAGATCCCCAGGTGATCCCCCATGCACATAGGCTTGAAAAGCACTGCTCTAAACTAGAAGCAGTAGCAAAGAAGGTCCGGCCAACACACCAGCTCTCACAACAGGGCTAGATGACTGCGGCCATGATCTGGCTCAATGCAAGGGTCCTGGGTCCGTGAGAGGGGTCTTCCATGAGCCTGGTATGGGATGTAGCATCTATACTTCGGATCCTACTGCTTCTTTAGTGTCTCTTTGTGCAGTATCGTCACTGGGCCCCTTGGGAGCTAGGGCAGTATCACCCTTAGACACAAGTAAGCCAAGCCCCTGCTCCAGACTTTGCCTGGTAGGGCTCCCACTTTGGAGTACCTTCCTCAAAGTTGTCCAAACCCCTTTTCAGTGCCTGGGACTGACAGGTCAGGGCAAAGTGCTGTCTAGGCTATGGACTCCACACCTGGACCTGGTCTTGTGTAGGTCCTTGTCTTGGGAAGCACATGTCCCAACTTCTCCTAAGTGCCTCCACAGTGGTGATGAGCCAGGCATGGCCAAGTCATGGGGTTAGGGCCCTCTGAGGCTAGGCAGACCTGCTTGGGCCCTTATTCCTATTTCTCCCCTTCAAAGTCCTGTCCAACACTACTGCATCTGTGGGTCAACAAGATGTCCTGCCTCTATAGCCTATGCGATTGCACCAGGTCCTGTGGCCAGACTCCAGTTCTAGGAGGGTATTTCTGTAAGCACAGTATTTCTTCCACAGGATTGCAGGTTGGGTGGCCAGAATGGCCTTGACATACCGATTTTAAGGGACTCTCATGATGGGCACAGGACAAGATCAAGGATGTGGGTTACTGGAGATCCAAGACCAACCCTTGGACTAGAGCTGCATGTGTGGGCCTGTGTATTGGCCATTATGCATCCAACTTCCAACTACAGTGTCACTTCTGGTCTGTAGAATGCAAAAGTAGTGAGGTGGCAACACCCATCTTTTAGCCTTCAGGCCTCCAGTCACCAGCACCTGAGGTGGTCAATCCACTCTTACCAGTGGCTGCACATGATGGTCAGGCAGCCCTCCGGGGGCAGCTGGCTATCTCCTCCTATGGCTTCCCTGTAGCTTAGTAACATCAACAGGCATCTTTAATCCATCCTCTCTTGCCTCCGTTGACGGAGCAACAGCAAGCTGCCCTGGGTCAGCCTGAAGTCAAGATAGACAAGAAAGGGACACTTGTCACCAGGATGGGACTGCTGGTGCCATAGGAAAAGCAGGAGTACTGCCAACTTCGAAAGCAATTCCATTCTTGGAATAACGTGTCTAGTGTAAAGACATAAAAAAAAATTATATACATGGTTGGAAAAATGGAAAACGTCATTTAAGTATGAAAGAAACCACAGCTTCTATTTTCTCTGATTTGTGGTCATCATGATCGAAGAAGCACAAGTGAGAAACTTTGGGAGCAATTAGAGGCTGGTCTTCATGGCAGAAGCATGGACGCTATGGCATCATGAGTCATGGTGAAGTCAGGATTAAGGGTTAACAGGGAACTTCTGCGATCAGGAAATTTATATTTCAACTCAAGTGGGTTGGGAAGAGCCCTGCCAGTGTGTCACATCACTACCTTTTTCTAGAGGTGAGAGCCATGAACTTAGCTAGCAATAACACATTGGACAAGATTTTACAGCATCTTTTTGCTCGTGGATAGAAACTAAATCTGCCACACTTCCCTTCAAGTTCTGTGAGCTGATTAAACATGTTAATACCTTTCAATTTCTATGTTCTGTTTGGATTTATTTGCCCAAAGTTTATGGTTTGCTTTGGTATCTTCAGGTTATTGTTCCCATCTCTATACGTAAAATCCTTCATCTCCTACACCACCTTGCCCACTCTGTTTCCCATGTTTCCACTTCTCTAGCAGCAGCTCTGAAGGACTCATGAGAACAGAGGCATAAACACTGTCTGTCAACAACAACTCAAACTATCCTCTTTTCTGCTTTTTTGTCCTCAAGGAATTCCTAAATTTCGAAGTTGGTGAGGGTACATGGGATGATGAGGGAAGCACAGATTGAGAAATGCATTAAAATGTATGCAAATAAGTGTATGGCAGCTTTCAAATTACTTTCCATGGAAAGAAAGTTTACTCCCCAGTGGTCACAAGTACTTACTGAGAGCTCATTGTGTTAAACATTCTAAGAGACAGAAAGTTCAAGACCCGTGCTCTGCATTCAGCAGGTGTGCAGTTTAATTGTGGGGCTGAAAAGGCAGAAAAAGAAATATGTGTGTAGACACACACTCTCTCTCTTATGTATGCATACTCACACATCTTCACACACACACACACACACACACACACCCCAATACTCCCAAGACTCAAACGAGGTAGGATTTAAAAAGCGTCTTTGGCAAGGACAGGGTGGTAGATTGCTAGGGGAAGGCATTTATTTCCACAATCAATCAATGTGAAAAAAATAACTTGTATTTTTCAATACATTTGTTTTGTTCTAATCTTCAGGTTTGAGCTTTCCAGGAAATACACCACAATTATTTAATTATCAAATTGATTCATTACCAAATGTGATATAAATAGTCCAAGACACTGAATGAAGAATCAGAGCCAGCAACATCCTAGAAAAGGAATCTCTGTGGCTTTCCACTGTGCCATCAGTAGCAAGTCATTGCAACAGTTTAATCACGGAATGATTCAAAATTTCTCTGTTAACACGTTGCAGGCTTTCAATCAAACATATAACTTTGCTGAAATGAAGAAATATTTCCAGTATAAACTGGGCGGAACTGATAAATCAGTGCTTCATTCTCTTCAACCTCAGATTCAAATTGATGACTGTTTTTCCGAGCTGCAAGAAAAAGACAGTGCTAATTTTTTGAAAGATAGGATAAAATTTTCCAAAGGCTACTTTATAACATTTCTTCCTATAATCAGCAGTATTAAGCAGGGGAAATACCACCAGAAAAGGAGCAATGCCTTATAGGATTTCCCCCGAATAAAGTAGCACTTGATTGATCGTCAGATCCAGTGAGGGGCTTACCCTCCCGCTGATCTAAACACTCATCTGGGGCCTACTGTGCGCAGGACTTGCCACAGGGCCCGCGGATGGAAACTAACCAGGGCAAGGACCTAGCACTCAAGAAGCCTTGCCTAGTAACCATGCAGAATCTTCCACCGTGTGGTGCTTTCACAGTCTGTCCTCACTGAGCTGCTCCCAGAAAAAGAGAACAGAGACTGTCAAAGGTGAGGCCGATGTAGAAGCGAGAGGTAAGGCAGGAATGTGACAAGCAAGGAGGCACAGAGAAGTTGGCTGAAGTGGGAGTGGGAAGCAGGGAAGGCTCGGACTTTATCCTCGAGTGGAAATAAATACACGCTTGCTGCACTGTTTTAGAAAGCCGGATGTTGGGAAATAGAGATAAACAGCCCCGTCAAGTGCTAATACTGCAACACACTCCACCTACTGCCGTTCTCCTTTAGTCCCTGACACAGGACACGGGAATGTTCCTTGGGATTCATAGTGCATGCGGGAGAATCCTGTTTTCAGTTTGGGGTTTTTGTCATGAAACGACCCATTCAACTGCCCGTAAGCAGAGTGAATTCAGGAGGAAGTACTTTCCTAAGGAGTGTGAGCAGGAGGGTTGATAAAACTTCGGGCAAGCTGGGAGAGAGGGGGCAAACACAGCGTGCTGGAGTTCACGCCCCGCCAGAGTGATGCCCTGTCCCTTGCAGTGGTGTCTGTAGCTCTCACACCTATATCACTCAACGAAAACTTAAGCATTGAGGGGTGCCTGGGTGGCTCAGTCAGTTGAGCCACCAACTCTTGATCTTGGCTCGGATACATGGTCTCAGGGTCCTGGGATCGAGCCCCGCGTTGGGCTCCATGCTCAGTGGGGAGTCTGCTTGAGGATTCTGTCTCTCTGCCTCTGCTTCTCCCCCCTACTCTCTCTTCCACGCTCGAATAAATAATATTTAAAAACAAAAAACAAAAAAACTTAAGCATCTAAAACCAAATTCTCAATTTTGCCCACAAACAGCACAAAAATGTCTCTACGAAAGAGCAGGAAAAGCTTATTAACTGTGTCCATTGTGCCAATGCCTGCACGCAGGCAGCCTTAAAATCAGTCTGATGAGCATATATTCAATTTATATCTTCTTGGAAAAATAACATCTACTTCTTAGAGAATGTTAAAATACAAGCATTATTCCTAAAAAGAAGAGTAATGAAGCAAATTTTTAAAAATGTATTCAAGAAAGAAAGAAAAGAAGAACTCAATCTTTACATTGTTGTTCAGGAATTCAGTGCACTTCAGAATGTCCAATACCGTTAACTGAAATAATTGTCCTGGTTTTATCTGAATGCCTAGTATGTCAATTTCAGGGCTTTCACATGATTTAACTTTTTGTTAAAGTTAAACTTACCGAACATCTATAGAGCAAAAGTGTAAAGAAACTTTAGACAAGGGCAATTTCCTCCAAAACTACACTAGACAATAAAATTATATACCCACATATTACCTTCAGCAACAAAGAACTCAGCTAAATAAAACGCAGCCCTCACAGCATGAGGTGCATGGGAAATGCCTTCTAAATTCCCCCACTCATAAGGTGCTTTCTCTGGATGCCACTGGACACCGTAGACTGGATACTTGTACCCTGCATGAAGAACACAAATAGGTAAGTATTAAGAATGGTCGAAGGGGCACCTGGGTGGCTCAGTCGGTTAAGTGTCTGATTCTTGATTTTGGCTCAGATTGTGATCTCAGGATCCTGGGATCGAGCCCTGTGTCAGGTCTGCTTGTCCCTCTCCCTCTCTCTACTCCCCCCATCATGCGTGCTCTCTCTCTCTAACAATTAAAGTATTTTTAAAAAAAAGCAGTCTAAGATATTACTTACAATGGAGTTATGTTCTATATCCTACGTAAAACATTATTTTATAACTCACAATGTCAGAGTAAAATTATGCTCATTCTCCCAGAGACAAAATAAAGAATTTCAATTCACAGTGTGAACATTCACAGTACATTTCACTGATTTTCAACCTTGTACAGTCCATAATGTGATTTGCTTTCGTGGATAATCAGAGGGAAGTAAAATACTTGAGCCTCTGAATACCCCAGTTCAACAGTCAGCTGCCCGTGTGATCAGTGATACAAGTTTCTTCCACGATGGGTCTCTTTCCCTCCCACCATCCTACGTCTTCATCCTTTCCCGTAATGATGTATTCACAGGACAATGAACTATGCCACCATTTTTGGTGTCCTTTTATGTAAGCCAGTTCTTCTCAGCCTAAATGATGTCCCTCTGTCTGTGGAATGGTTCCCACCCTCATGGCTGGTGTTCCACAGGGGTCATCAGAGGCTACCTGGAAAGTGGCTTTGTGGAGAGTTAGGAGGCTACCGAGGAGTCCAGGTGGAAGGTAGTTAATGTAGAATAACAACAAGGCTAAGCTGGAGGGAGGGGAGGTATCATTTGCAAGCATCTGGGGAGCAGAAAGTGGCACACAATTTTTAGAGGTAGAGGAGGAGGGCAGAAAGTCAAGGACAACATCTAAGCTTCTAACTTAGAATGATTTGATGAATGGCAATGCTATTGTTGAAGCAAAACATAGAGGAAGGAAACAGTTAAAGAGAAGATAGTCCGTTCACTTCCCACTGGGCTGAACAACCTTTCCCAGAATTCCCCCAGGGAATTCTTGTATTTTTCGTAAACCATTCAAACTTTGACCTCCCCGCCCCCAAGAGCAAGCCAGTGAGAAGGCCAATTTTGAATAACACAAACTACACCCACCAGTACCCTGGCCTCTCACTGACTCGAAGACTATCTGTTGTTTCTGTAAGTTTTCATTCATAGTACTTCACTTCCTTGCACAGTAGTGATTTTTTGGCCAGGAATTGCTCATCTTCCTTAAAACTTCATAATGTGGAAATCCCTTAAAATCTGGGATAAATGTAGTTTTCTCCACAGAGAATTATTTATATTCACTTCTGCCATAAACGCTGGGACACTCTCAGGCTGAGATGACTTGAAATGACTTGAGATTTACTGACCTTCCCGGTTAGTTTCACGCAGGCCACGGGTGACCAGGGTGTCACTATGAATTCTCAAGACTTATTTACCACCATCCCCATTCCCTTAGGGTCAAGGTTCAAGGTGGCAATTGTCATAGGTCGGCAGGCAGGACTTGTTGAGGATCCTGCTGCATGGAGGACTTTCACAGGAGGGGGTTCCTGAGCTTCCTCCTAAGTTCTCCTGATTCAACAGTAATGCTGGTTTAAATACTTCACTTAATAATATAATACCATACAATCCATTAATTCTACTACTGGGCATTTTACACAAAGAAAACAGAACACTAATTCAAAAAGATATATGCACCCCTATGCTTATTGTATCATTAATAAGAGTCAAGATATGGAAGCAACCTAAGTGTCCAGTGATACATGGATAGATAAAGGAGATGTGGCATATACATATAAGGGAATATCACACAGCCATAACACAGAATGAAATCTTACCCTCTGAGAAAACATGGAGTAAGAGGGCATTATGCTAAGTGAAATAAGCCAGACAAAGAGAAATACTATATAATCTCATTTCTATATAGAATCTCAAAAACAATACAAACAAAAGACAGAAACAGATTCATAAATACAGAGAACAAACTGGTGGTTGCCAATGGGAAAGGGGCAAAATAAGTGAAGGGGGTTAAAAGTTACAACTTCTAGTTATAAAGTAAGTCAGTCACAGGGATGAAAAAACAGCACAGGGAGTATAGTGAATAATACTGTAATAACTTTGTATGGTGATTGATAAGTATACTTACTGTGGTGAGCACTGCATAATATATAGAATTGTCAAATCCCATGTTGTACACCTAAAACTACTATAATATTGTATGTCAACTACACTTCAATTTAAAAAAAAGTACTCCACTTAACTCCCAGAGGTTCTGGTCTGAGTATCCTGTCACTTCATGAATGTACAGGTATCCCTCCACTTTCCAAAAGGCTACATTTCGCTACTTCATTGTTATGAAAACTTAAATTAGCACAGTATCGGCTTTTCTTTATAAAAGCAAAAATACTCTTCTGCTTTCTTTCAGGGAGCAGAAACAGGGACTCATGCAGGTCTTTCATAAAAACAAAGTGGCTTAATGCAAACTTTTAGAAAGTAGAAGAATACTCTTTGCTTTGTGCCTTTGTGGCTTAGGAGTTTCATAGGAAGGCTCTCCTTTCGGACAGTGGGGTAAACTTTTAGGAAGTTTTCTGGACATGATTCATGGTTTTTGTTGTTGTTTGGAGGAGACTCTGTCATGGTACTCACTCTATAGCACTGCTAGAAACAGAAGTCATTTTCTCCATTTACTCTACTCTTCCTTTAGGCTTTACTCTCCTTCTCCATCATTCCATCCACCAGATGACCGAGGTAAATCACAACTGACTTGGAACATGGACAAAAATACATCTCCTATCCCCAAAAATGCCTTAGCTTCTCTTTACACCCCAGAGAAACACAATTTTATTCATAAGAGAAGTATAAAATTAATATATATAAACATAAGTGAAATAAAGTATATATGTGCCATGAGATATACCTTCCATGGTTGAAATAAACTCAGTCTTGCCATCTGTATTTGTAGTTAATACATTGAAAAAGTTCTTTAACTCTTCATTCATCGTAAAATTCTAGAGTATAAAAAACAAAATAATTACTTCTGTGGTTAATCTAAATGCATTAATTTCACTGTTAATTAATGTAATACCGTCACGGAGAGGCTCCACTTGTGGAAATTTGCAGTCAGGGGTTCCGTTGATAATGACTTCAACAAGTCAACAGGAAAATTCTGGAACATTCTGCTCTGTGATGCACCTGATATAATTTAAGCACAAGAGAAATAATTTAAACACAGCAAAAATAAAATCCACTGATCTATGGCCAAAAAGGGCCATTATTAAGACATAATCAAGATGACTAAATGATAAACAAAACATATCATTTCCACATATGTATCCTAGTCAAACACAAAGTAAGTTTAACATACAAATTCAAGTATGTTCCATATTCAAGTACTTTTCTTCTAGAATTTGAACAAGAATTACTAAAATCCTTCTGATATGATAATTATCAGGCCACCATCAAGTAAGCAGAAAATTTTAACTTGAGTTCTCTTGAAAACAGGGACAATTTACCACGTGAATATGTCTTTGTTTTCTCAGGAAATGATCCAGAACATTAAACATATTTTCAAAGGTATCTGGAATTTAAAGATCTAAAAATACCAACAATGTAGGAAAGAACATTAAACAAGCCAAGAAATCTCTACTCAGTATATAGATCAAAAAGAGCAATTTATCTTGACACTAGCACTCGCTAAGTGAAGCCCCTCATTCAGCATGCTAATAATGGCTTCCAAGAGAATTCCTGCTTCTCCAATATAAAAATCTTCTTTATATAAACTTGGTTTTTCACCACATACATCCAAAATAGTCTGACCTAATACACGTACTTCCCACAGAGTTCTTGCAATGATTAAGTAAGATAATGCAAGAAAGAGCTTTGAAAAATATAGAGCATTCTATGGGTTCCATGTGTAACAACTACTGCTTTCCATCCACAATCCTTATGAGAACAGGAATAGTTGACAGCACTTAACTGTGAGGATTCAGAGATCAGGTAACCTACAAGAATCATTACCTATTTACACAGAGTGCTATAACAATTTTCCTCGTCTTTGCCCTGAGTTCCTGACAAGGAGCTTCTAACGCTCTCAGAAATTCCTGCAAAATAGGAATTCTTCGTAATGCTAACAAGGGGTCTCACAGGGGGCCCCTAGGTAGCTTCAGGATGAGGCTGATCATCAGAAACATCGACCACATGATTAGAGTAGGTTAGGACTTGAGCCAGCCTGATTTCCAGGGATGAAAAGGGGACTGGAGACTTCAGTCACACAGCCAATGATTTATCAATCTTGCCTTTGCAATGAAACCCAGTAAAAAATTCTAGACAAAAGAGCTAATGGGAGTTTTCCAGTTGGGGAACACACTGACAGGCCAGTAGGGTGATGTGCTCTGACTCAACATGGAGAGGACGCAGAAGCTCTCCAATCCCTCTGGGATCTCAAACTATTCGTATCCTTTACAATAAAATTTTTAGTGCAAACACAGCACCTTCCTCGGTTCTGTGAGTCATTCTGGTGAATTACTGAACCTCACGAAGGGTCATGGGAATCCTCACAATTGTGGCTGGTTGGTCAGAAGTGTGGGTGGCCTGGGGATGTGACTTGTGGCTGTATCTGAAAGAAGGGACTCATTGGGAAGATAACTTATAACTATGGAGTCTGCGCTGACTCCTAGTGGCTAGTACCAGAATCGAAGCGCGGTACACCACAGCTAGGGTTCAAACAGAGTACACAGCCGAGGGAAGACGCTGTACTATCATAATTCCTAGCCAGCATGTATAAGAGTTGTCTTCCAAGCACTTAGCACAGTAGCTGGAAAGCTGTGTCTTATTTAATAGTCACAAACAACCCTAAGAGGAAAACCCTTTAAAATCAGGAAATCAAGTCAAGGGAGGTTAAACCATTCCCCTAGGCAACAGGGATGAAGCTAGGACTCAAACTCAGGTCCGATTTTTAGAGGTCTTAATCATGTATGATTCTGATATTACTACACGTAATGAATTATCAAAACTCAAAACTCCTAAGCCATCTTCACAGTTCAATACCTCGTTTACATCGTCAGTTTGTGTGAGTCATCTAAAAATCAGTAAACATTATGAGCGTTTCTGACACGGATCTTTGCCACTTACTCATCCTGCCCAGGTAATATTTTTAAAAGGGTCAAAAAGAGAATTCTCACCTTTAGTGAAGTTCAGCGGCATTGTAATTCCATCAGTATGAGTGAGAGTTAATAAGGACTTTCCACCACTAACCAGGTATGAGAGCTCTTCGAATCCAAGGCAAGTACCCCATACAGGAAAATAGTCTCCGTCATCAAAACTCTTCGCAGAATGAAAGAGAAAACTAAGCTTATTTTAACGTTTTAAAACAAAAATTTGTACGTTTGATTTGTCATTACAAGACAGGCACCTGAGTCATGAATGTGTTTCTAAAGAATTTTCCAGGATCCATAAGGAGCCTATCACTTAATCTTTCCTCAGACCAAGCTCATACATAATCATTCTGTCTTAGTTGATCAAATTATTCAATCTCAGCTGTGCTGGGAACGAGACTGACATCTGCCAGGTAACTACCAAGCAACACAAGTAGCAATTAGGGACTGCAAATATCAGAGATAATGCTAGACAGAAGTCTATCGATACATCTGCTACAGATCTTGCTGCTCTTTGGATGATTGCTTTGAACACACTCTGAAGTCCTTCCTTCATTATCTTGGAATTTACAGTAATAGCTGCATCATCGCACCTTTAGCCAATTCAATTTAAATCATGGGAAACCCATGATCTGGAAGGAGAGTAACAGTCAGTAAGGAAAAGGCTAAGCAAAAGTAAAAAAAAAAAAAATTTGTATAGAGTAAAAGTTGTCAACTCTTTGTACAAAAAAAGTACAAATGTATTGAGCTTTTTCAAAGGGACTCACAACAACTAGCACGAATGGGGAAAAAGTCTTCTAGAGAATGAATTTTTGGGTTAAGTAAAGATTAAATCCATATGTACTGTAGTTACAAAACTGAGTTGTGCAACTTTTCTAAAAGCAGTGATTTTCCTGCATAGATTATAAAATATAGCCTAACAGTCACTAAATGAGGAAATGGTTAGGGTTTTTTCTTTCTGTTCCTTACTGAAAAAAATACAGAATTACATTAATTCCTATACTTTCTATCATAAGGTAGGATTTTTAACACTTTCTATGCAGGTCTGGGAAATTTTATTTTTAAAAGTTAGAACTGCATATATGAAGTCGAAAGGCCATACAGCATTTACTTATAATAAACACAAAGGAAGGTTTAACTGCTCTGTTTTCATATGTACCAAATTTCATTTCTCGACTAAAATGTTAAGTCCTCGCTTACTGGCGCCACATCTTTCACTTACTGTGGCTCCTCCATGGAGCCTGGCAGAGCAAAGAACACAGAGTAGGACTGACTAGATCTAACAGACTTCACTTCTCAAAGCTCCTTCAGTGAGAACTTTGTGGACCCCAGTAGCTGTAGCTAAATAAGTTCAAGGCTGCGGAGCTTTTTTCCTTTGCTTTGAAATCTTCAAGTAGCTAATTACATTTCAAAAAGCAGACTTTGGGGTCTTAAGGGTTAGGTGGCTCCTTTTTTTTTTAAATTGAGCAAGTTGGTTACATGAGTCCCTGTATGCAAAAGGAAAAATGACCCCTTTATAATGTTCATATCTCTTTCCAAAATGCATTTTAAATCACTCACATTATAAAACTTCCACTTTGTTCACTTTTTCAAAAACAAAACCCATCGAGCATGTACTCAGTACATTAAAAAACAAAAAACAGCTTACTAAGCCAGCATGAAGACCTGGTCTTATTAATGAGCACTAACAGAGAGGGCCAGTGTGCCGGACTCTGGTTCCCTTGAAAGCCCACAGGAAACAGGGTGAGCACCCCTACAGGCTGCTACAGAGCAGGAAGCTCAAAAGATAAAGGGTAATTAAGGGAAGGGTAAAAGATAAAGGGTGATTGTGAGGGAAGTATTAACCACATGAGTCAGAGAGAATTATTCTCATGGAAAATTACAAAAACCCACCTGGAATAATAGGCAATAACTGATATCTACCTGTTTGGCAAAGTCGTAAAACTTTTTGGCCGTGAGAGCATAACCTGACTTCTTGAGATTAACGCTTCCTCCAGGGAAAAGGATCCTGAAGCAAATCAAATAGGGTGCATTTCAATCCCGCGGCCCACAGGAAATAAACACTTTTTTTTGCTTTAAAACAATTTTTTTCCTTATCACGCAAGCAACAGATTAAAGAAAACTGTGGCAAAAATATATAAAATATTCACACTCCTACACATTTACACTCCTACACATTCGTAAACTGCCACAGTTAACAATACTTCTAGAAGCCCATGTTCTTCCAAAACTTCTTCAATAAACACGTTTATTTTTGAGATAGAGTGTACACAAGTTAAGGATAAACAGGTGGGGGAAGGAAGGAGAGTACACAAAGCTAGAAATCAAGTCAAGATAAAATTCCAGGTACACCTAGGTCTAAATCAAGCAATCACTGATGCCAAAATCAATTGGAGGCTCCTAGTCAGGAGTCAGTTTTGGCTCACGGAGAATTATTTTCAATCATAAAGAACAAGCTGTTCATAAACATATGTAGGCTAGAATTAAGTATCCATGAGAATTTAATTTTTTATTATCACCCTGAAATTTCTTCCAAAATGTTCACACTATTAAAAAACTTTGAAAAAGAACAAAATTAACAATTCTGGAAAAAGTTTGGGAAAAGAGAGGGGAAGTTACGTTTGATTTTATTTTACTCTACCCATAAAGGAGAGATACAGAAAAATATTTACTGTGTTTTTATATCGACTTTTTAAATTAACTTCAATTTTAAAATTTATAACAAGTCTTGAAATAACTAAAGATATTCAAAAAAAGATTACAAAAGCTGGATTAAATGTGTTAAAATTTTGAAAATACTTAAATAAGAATATGAGATATGTGAACGCTCATTTCTTTTTAAGAGAGAGCAAGAGAGAGCACACACGCAGTTGTGGGTGGAGGGGCAGAGGGAAAGGGAGATACAGAATCCCAACCAGGCTCCATGCTCCGTGCACAGCCTGATGCAGGGCTTGACCCCACAACCCTGAGATCATGAACTGGGCCAAAACCAAGAGTTGGATGCTTAACCAATTAAGCCACCCAGGCTCCCCGAAAGTCCACTTTTGAGACTATTGTTCATTCAACAAATATATTCTGCTTCTTGGTATTAACTTGGAGAGACAAGGATGAGGAATTTTTCACAGTCTGGTAGAAAACTTACAAACTATAAGGTAGAACCATGCAGAAAACCCTACAATTAGAAGTGGTTTAATGAAGACTAATTATCAGGTCTCCCTTTTCATTCACTAAATGTCTAAAAAGATGCCGCTGATCAAATCTAGTGTGTTTAATGCAAAGTCCTTTCATAAAATTGACTGTCTTGCCCAGATTAGGAAATCCCTTTAAAAACAAACCATTTCATCTCTGTGTTCCTCCACAAAGCAGTATAAAATTTATCGTGTAATAGGGGCTCAATGAAGGAGATTCTGAAGTTGCATGGGAGTGTAGTTCATTTTCTGGTATATATTTTTGTGTGTATTTCTGAGTTTCTACCATATATTCTGACCTTGACTTACTTTTCTATGCCAAAGTGCACGCACATAATGGGCACTATAAATGTTTTACTCACACCTTTTTTCCTTTTTTAAAGTAGTAACAAACACAGTTTTTAAAAGTGGAAAAAACAAACTCTTTATAAAAGCTTTATCATAAAATAGACTCCCTGCACCCAAAATTCAACAAAAAACAAACCTACCATTAAGGGCGCCTGGGTGGCTCAGTTGTTGAGTGTTCGATACTTGATTTTGGCTCAGGTCATGATGTCAGGGTGATAGGATCAAGCCCCATGCAGGGCTCCACGCTCAGTTCGTTGTCTGTTTCTCCCTCTCCCCTCCCCCCCACCCCTGTCTTTCCCCTGCTGGCATGCGTTCTCTCTCTGTTCCAAATAAATAAACAGAAATTTTTAAAAACCGCCACCTTTAAAATCTCTGTGTTTACCTTATAGATTATACTGTGTTAATCTCCTAATCCCTACCTTAAAAAAAAAAAAGCAAATAAATACCATTATGTGCCTTGCTTTTTTTACATAACAATATCACATCGATCACATGACAATAGTGATCCAAGCCAGCATCTATAGATACCCTCATTTTTTAAATCTGTGCATAAGACTCTATTATATATGCATGCAGTCTTTTTTTTTTTTTTTAACCCAGTTCCCAACTGATAGACTACCCAGCGATTTCTAAACTGTGGGTATTTCAGACAATTCTGCAACGTTCATGTTTGGGCCTAAGTTTCCACATAACAGGGAATATATTTATAAAATAAAATTCCTTCTGACCAATTTCCTAGGTCAAAAGGTATGTGCATTATTAATTTCTGAAATGAAATTTCAACAGATATTGCAAAACTACACCACAGAAAACTGTATAACTCATACAGTCGTAAAGTATGAAAATACTTGTTACCTCACAGCCTCACTATAGAATATTTACAAACTTTCTGATCTTTGTCAGCTTGGTAGTTTAAAAAGTTTATAATTGCTATAATTAGGTAACCTTTAGTTATGAGTAATGTTGAACATTTTTCATGTGATTAAAAGCTTTATTCTGTTGAGCTAGTCAATCATATATTTTGTGGTGAAGCCAGAGGACAGAAAACTTATTACCAAGTTCTATTCAAAATGTCTTCTGAAAGATAACCAATTATTATACTCAGATTTAGGACTTCTAAATCCCCTCTAAGCAAACAGTATGTCATGCCATTCAAAGTGACCTCAGAACATTTAAGACAAGCATTAAAAGAACAAAGATAATGTCACGTTAAAAAAAACCTAAACATATCTACTATGCAACATTTACTTCTTAAGCTGCCTTCCCTCTGCAAGCTTTGTCATCTTTCAACAAAACAATTACTATAAAAGAACTCAGAAAACTAACATTATACCTCTATAAGACAGTTACACAGAAACATGTATGTTTCTAAGTATGTTTCTGCAAATGCAGACTACATCCACCTCATTCCCCGTATCAAATCAATGCTGCCAACTTACCCATTAATAGATTGGAAAAGCTTTTCATACTTTTCAGCTGTAAGATCAGGCCTGAAAACAATAAAAACAGTTATAAAACATCCATTTCCATACCTAAGGAAAAAAGTAAGACTGTAAGTGAAGTCCCCACATTAATTGAAAAAAAAAAAAAAAGAATTCTTAAATACCAGACAGTATTTCTCTCCCTCCCCTTCCCAGAGGTATTTTTTCAAACTACATACACATCACATACTATAATTATATCCTTGTTTTGGTAATCAGACAAGTAAACATGTTTTGCTGTGTTCTCATTTAATATTGTGAAGTACATGTTAATATGGAAAATATTAAAGACCATGAGATTGGGCAATAGTAATTTCTCTGCTTGTTGAGAACTATCAAAAACATGTAAGGTGGGCGCCTGGGTGGCTCAGTGGGTTAAAACCTCTGCCTTCGGCTCAGGGTCCTGGGATCAAGCCCCACATCGGGCTCTCTGCTCTGCGGGTAGCCTGCTTCCTCCTCTCTCTCTATCTGCCTCTCTGCCTACTTGTGATCTCTGTCAAATAAATAAACAAATAAAATATTAAAAAAAAAAACAAACCATGTAAGGATATTCAGTAGTTTTGTATAAAGATGAAATAAAGAGATTTATTAATATGCTTCCCTTAACTGCAGGCAGTTTGGGCTATAAAAACAATACATACAAATGCCAAATCTCGGGTTCATCCCACTCCCGCCACTAACTGCAAAGATCTGGAGACCACTGTGCATCCAAAAGTCAGAAGAGTTCAGATCTAGGGACAGGCTACATGCACATCACTGTAGACGGGGCAATTATTCTGAAGCTAACTTGCCTGGGTATTCTGCAGCTCCTTTCATCGAACACCACTTAAGAGCTCCTAACATCACCATGCTATTGATGATTTTATCCCCTTCTCCAGAAAAAAGTAATGGGACTCATCTGTGACAATTTAGTTAAATCACAGTAAAATGGGTCTGCTCTTCCAAAAGTTCAAGAAAATGCAGGAACGAGAGAAGAGAGCATCATGGTTATGAAATTCCTGTAAGAACTTTCCTACATTAAACACTCTTCTGGTTCTATAAGAGAATAACAAGGAATGATGCCCTCTCAATCAGCCATAAAAGAAGTAGGTTTATGATCAAATGTCAACCACAGTCCACTTCTGCCCCAGGGAATGTTTTAGGGGGAGTCAGAACACATCTCCCATTATTAATACACTTATGATGCCCAGAACTTGGCTGTGCTTTGTTGTGCTAGGTTCTTTTCTAAGTCTAAATGAGCTTTGCAAGTCCGGGTCTATTTAGAAGTTCATATGGGCACCTGGATCGCTCAGTCGGTTAAGCATCTGACTCTCAATTCTGGCTCAGGTCATGATCTCCCTTCCAGTTAGGCTCCACATTCAGTGGGGAGTCTGCTGGAGAGTCTCTCCCTCTTCCTCTCCCTGTCCCCATTCTTGCTCTCTCTCTCTCTCAAATAAATACATAAATCTTTAAAAAAAAAAGGGGGGGGGGCACCTGGGTGGCTCAGTCAGTTAAGCGTCTGCCTCAGCTCAGGTCATAATCCCAGGGTCCTAGAATGGAGCCCCGAATCAGGCTCCTTGCTCAGCGGGGAGTCTGCTTCTCCCTCTCCCATTCCCCCCCGCTTGTGCTCTCTCTTGCTCACTCTCTCTCTCAGATAAATAAAATCTTTAAAATAATTGATTAATATAATTTTTTTTTAAAAGTTCACAATACTCCTCTTCCCAGCAGCGAACTATAAAGCAATGGGTGATATTGCAGTGGTGCTCATCTTTATCTTAGATGGAGAATAAATGGGCAAGTGCTCCTGACTTGAGAAGTGACAGGGAGATTCAAATGTGAGTCCATGTTCCCAGTGTTCTGCCAGTCTCATCTCCCCAGACTGGGTCAATAAAAAGGGAACCAAACAGTCAGGATCCAGAATCTTCCCCAATGACATTTAAGCCGGGAGAAGTCATCACTGGAATGGATTTAGATCACTCAGCTACATTCCAGGGACTTCTACCAGCAAGCCCTGCAGGCTGGTTTTAGTCATTTCATCAATTCTACATAAACAGCTCCCATATTGTCCATGACTGGACTTTTAGACCCTGCCGATCATTCTTAAGGGGCTTAACTGTTGAGGGAGGAGGGGATGAAGTGTCATGAACTCCCATGCCCTAGAGACTGGACAGGAAAGACAGGCCAGATCCTTTTCTTTGAATACAGATATTATTTGCATGTTGTCAGACTGTTGAGAAACGGGAGACCTTCTCAGTAGGGTATGAAAGAGTTTATTTTCTCTTTAACTAAAAGAAAACTGCTTAAGCCCGGTGATGATGGCAGATGAAACAGTTTCAGCAGTGTGAAAAGGAGTAACAGGCATTGTTGGGCACTTGCTTTATTTAAAGTCAGCCCCAGATGACTATCTTGGAAAACAAACAAGCAAACAAAAAAAGGTCAGAAATTCAGACTTTTATAAAGTCTTCTTATTTGTAAATGTTTAGAACTGTTTTGTTTTGTTTTGCTTTTTAAGATTTTATTTATCCATTTGACAGAGAGAGACAGCGAGAGAGGGAACACAAGCAGGAGAAGTGAGAGAGGGAGAAGCAGGCTCCCTGAAGAGTAGGGAGCCCAACATGGGGCTCAATCCCAGGATAGGGAGAATCAGGCTCCCCGTTGAGCAGGGAGCCCGAGGTGGGGCTCAATTCCAGGACCCCAGAATCATGACCTGACCTGAAGGTAGATGCTTACTGATTGAACCACGTGGGTGCTCCTAAAACTGTTTTTAAAACAGTGTGTGAACAAAACACATTTTACAACAAGAAGCAGCCCGTGGGCTGTCCCGTGCTACCCCCCAAGAGGATGCTCCATGGGTCCCACTAGTCCCACAGTGGGGATTTAGGATAACCTCAGGGTACCAGGCACCTGAGAAGGCAGGAGACCAAAACAAACTTCTTTATCTATTCCAGAATTTTGCCTAGGTCTCCCATCCTCCTCCTGTTCCCTTCTAAACCATGGAAGTTGGCTCCCAGCATCCAAAATCCAGAAATAAAGTCAACATTATCAATGTGACCATTTCATTCCCATTCTATGTTGGGTCATCCCTTAGAGGTTACTCTGGGAATTTAGCTGCCATGTATTACATTGTTTCTGTAGGACTAAATGATTGTAATTCCAAGCAATATACCTTAAAATGAACTTTGGAAACCCGAGCTGCAAATTAACCCTCATGCTGACAGTCATGTTTTCAGTGACTCTGTCATAAATATCAGCATTCTGCTGCTAGTCATTAGGTTTCAAAACTTTCTCAGTTTCAAAACTTCCTCAGTTTCAAAACTTCCCAAGTTTCAAAATTTGTTCAGTTTCAAAACTTGTAATTCTCAGCTATTCCTTCCTATGTCCTTTCATTCTATTAGTCATCAAATCTTGCTAATACTTTTAGAGAACACTTCTCCATTGATCCTACAAGTAAGCCACACCCTTGTCACTTCACGCTTAGCCTACCTCAACAGTCTCTGAACTGGTCTACCTGCCTGTGTCTCTCCCACTTCCCACCCAGGTTATCAGCACTAATGTCCTAAAAGAACACTAGCAGAAAAAGTTCCCATGATCAAAACTTTGAAATGCTGTTCTGAAGACTGTAAGTTACTTCCTCAGGTCTAAAATTCCGGTGTTATCTGAGTTCCAAATAAAGTTTCATTTGAAAAATTAGATTTGCTATAAAAAAAACAAAAACGAAAAATGAATGTCAAAAGTGAATGGGTAGAGATAGTTAGTTAAATGTAAAGATCAAACAAGAAGATGATCCTTATAAGCTAAACATAAAACCATTTTATGGTATAATTCTCAGTTGTAATGTTCGCATTTTGATTATTATTGTTTTATTTGAACAGTTCCTTTCCTTTGTTATAGCTTTTTAACATGGAATTAGTTACATAAACAGGTTGCCCAAAGCAACCAGTTGGGCTTTGTATGTGAAATCACTTATAATGGAATAGACAGGAGAGCTGGAAGATTCTAAAATATGTTAGTTTTGGGTGAATAGATATTATAAATACTTACAAGGTTTTATCTGTAAAAAATTCAATTCTTTCCAAATCAAAATATGACATGTCATTTTAGTCTGACTAGGGCATTATATCACAAAAAAGTAATGTAGCTCCTTTAAGACTGCAATTCTTGTAATTTATACTGAAGCAACACTGCTGTGTTAGTCATTTACAAACCTTTTAAGTAGAGTGTGAAGGCATTTTAAAAGTCATCTTCTAAAAATCTCTTTTATTGCATAAGTGTTTCCTTACCCTAATATTATAGAATAAAGCTGGTTAAGTTATCAATTCTTTTACTCCATAATTTTCCAAATGTCTGATGACTACCACCTTCCCTGGGGTATAGGAAACTATCATTTCATTCTTTACCTAACATGTTTTACAGACCTCTAATAGCACTATAAGTACAAACACCTTCCTACTTTAAACAATTTAATGATTCTAAGCATTAGATTTGGCAAAAATCAGGAGCAATGTTACCACATTTAAATGATGCAATCATAGCAAAGGAAACATTAATTTTTGAGCTAAAAATTATCTGAGATAACACAGGAGTTTTTATTTATACAGTATAAAAATACTGGATCATACCTTATTGGTACAACTCTTGCACCTGCAGACTCCAGATACTTTACATAGGATGCAGCAATATAGTATTTTCCCAGGCTTCTCATGTCCTTATTATGGGACGTTTGCATTAATACTCCTAAATTACGAAGGAAGGAAGGTAGGAAGGATGGAAGGAAATGAAAGAGTGAAAGAAAAAAATTAAGAGGGGGTGGAGGGAGGGAAGGGAAGTGAAGATGGGAGGGAGGGAGAAAATAAAAAAAAAAGAAAAGAAAACGGAAAAGAAAGAAGAAAAGAAAAAGGAAAGGAAAAATAGTTTTAATTTCGAGCAATTTCCTTTTTTTCTTACTCAGAAACTGAAACACATCACAGTAAAAAATACCACTATTTTGGGGTGCTTGAGTAGCTCAGTCCATTATGCATCTGCTTTCAGCTCAGGTCATGATCCCAGAGTCCTGGGATTGAGACGGGCATTGGGCTCCTTGCTCAGAAAAGAGCCTGCTTCTCCCTCTGCCTGCAGCTCCTCCTGCTTGTGTGCTCACTTGCGCGCACTCTCTCTCTCTCTCTGACAAATAAAATCTTAAAAAAAAGATACCAATTTTATTTGTTTAATTCACAGAATTAAATACAAAGCTTCTTCTGTAAGTACAGCAATAGACTTTGGGAAAAGACAGTGGAGGTTGATCTAAGTTTTAAGTAATTGCCTCTCTCTCTCACCTCATCAAGGAGACCAAGTAAGCCCCAAAGCAAGTTTACAATAGCACCAGCCTCCTTTATACAACCTAGAATCAATCTCACATCCTTAAGTCTAGAAGAAGGCCTCTCCTCTCCCACACACTCAAAGGCACATTGCTTCCTTGACAATAAAGTAAAAGAGTTTAAATATCTTGTCTACATCTCTCCAACATCAGCAACATAATCTAAGCAACCAACATCTTGCCTCCTCCCCTTCAGACTATTACAATAGCTTCTTAAAAGGTCTCTCTGTATCTTTTCTTAAACAATCCTCAACAACTGCCACCAGTGCTCCACCTGGAAAGAAATCTGATCATATCACTATTCATTCATTAACTTCTTCATTCAGTATATTACTGAATCATAATATATACAAGGTATTGAACGTGCTGGAGACACACGAATGAACAAAACAAAAATCCTTCCCCTGTGGGCTTTGATCCTAGTATGTGGGAGGGAGAGAAGAGTGGACAAATAGTTAACAAGATAAAAAGTTAAAATATAAAGTCTGATGACTGGAGGTAAATGCTAAGGGAAAAAAAGTAAAGCAGAGTAAGAAGGTGTGTTTTGGAGAAGGGGAGGAGTTGGTTCCATCCATCCAGGGGAAGAAAGTCTTACATATGATGCCAGGCCAGGCAATACCTCCCTGAGAACGTACAACATGACATTTGAGCCAGGACTTCAGAGAGATGAGGGAGTAAGCCATATAAAAGTTTCTGGAAGAAGACGGATCCAGGGTGGGAAAAAAGCAAGTGCAAAGGTGTGTGCCTATCACATCTCAAGGAGTCTATTACTAGAGCTCCAGGAGCAACGGGAAGAAAACAATAAGAAACGAGATCAGGGATAACAAATCAACGGGGACCATCTCCTTGTTTAAGTACCTCAGTGGGTTCCTAGACGTTCATAAACTCTACACATCCCACCTACCTCTCAGGCTGCCTCTTACCACTGAAACCTCAGCCCCAGCACAGTACTGGCATCCAATATACATCAAAACATGTCTGTCTGGAGAATACACCTGTGCCAGTATCATTCACTGCTTCACCATTTGGAACACTTCACTGTCTCTGTAGACCACCTGACATGAAGAGATGTCTATACCAATCACTTCTCTATTTCCAGCTTGTCACAAAAATTGGCATTTGTCAGGCACTCAGTTAACACATGCCAAATGCCAAAATTTGTTAAGACTGTTTTATTGTTGGGGCGCCTGGGTGGCTCAGTGGGTTAAAGCCTCTGCCTTCGGCTCAGGTCAGGATCCCAGGGTCCTGGGATCGAGCCCCGCATCCGGCTCTCTGCTCGGCGGGGAGCCTGCTTCCTCCTCTCTCTCTCTGCCTGCCTCTCTGCCTACTTGTGATCTCTGTCTGTCAAATAAATAAAATCTTTAAAAAAAAAAAAAAAAGACTGTTTTATTGTTGTGGATAAATAAGATGGTCCTCACTGAGGAAAATGAAATGTGTTAGGGAAAGAATGAAGGCATGTCACAGGAAATGAGGAAAGGAGTGGAACAAGGCAGGCAAGGTGAAATATCCCAAAAAAAGGTTTAGGGTTTGGGACATGTAAACCTAAGTGCCAGAAAGGAGAAAAAGTATATTAGAATAGGTAAGTTCCACCAACTTCTTCCCAACCCCTCTCCTTTACCCAGCTACTCACTTTTCCCACCTGTGGGGGAAAAAAACTCAAGCTGTAAGTCCCTCAAAATGTGACCAAAATTCCACCCATAGTTTAAGGCCACCTCACAACTTTGTGGTTTCCTTCGCACTTCTAATTCAATGCCTTGAACACAATAGGTGCTTAGTTAACTATTTTGCCTTAAGTGATGTGACTGAAAACACACTCCCTTTTTCTATAATTGACCCTGGACTACCACTGTTTCTAGGAAAGGAAAAAGAATCCCCCCCACCCTTTTTTCCTTTTCCCCTCCTCTCTATACTCACAATTTCCAACACACTACATAGAATTTTATTTTGAGTTAATTCTCCTTGGAGACTCTAACCACCATTTTAAACAGCTATGAAATAAGGCATTCCAAGTTCCAAATATTGATACAGAACCCATTTGAAAATCAGGCACTAGCAATACTTATGGAAAAAAAAATACTCATTTACTTACTATTTATTTACAGAATATGATGCTCCTCTTCCCAGAAGGGAAAAGAGTTTGAATGGCATAATACTACCTCTAAAATAAAGCCAATCTTAATTGTCTAACATAAATTGCTTTTGGTAAATTTTAATTCCAGGCTGATTGATTTCTCCCGGGTAGCCTTCCCCTTCCCTGTCTCGAATGTCTGCTCTGATAACGCAAACTGATTTTACTCTTTAAAACATAAATTTGTTGGACACGAAAAATTACATGCTTCACTTTAACACCATGTAGACCTGACATTAGGATTATACTAGGCACTTCTGCCCTTCATCTTCTGCTGAAGATGACAACATCCAAAGTATACCATAATTTCTTGATTTTGGTCAATTCGGTTTTTATAGGGATAATACAATGTGTCTTGAAATATGCCCTCACTCCATGAAATTTTAATAAACCTAACGTATGTACAGAGTTCGGTGAGTTCGTAGAAATTTCTCGCTATGTACAAAGAAGAAAACAATCCGCAGGATTCTCCCAGCGCACCCTCCTCCCTGCCAACTTGAAGAGCCAAATGAATTTGAGGAAACCACCAGGCATTAGCTCTATTTCGGCACAACCGAAATGGTGCTCGGCTCTTACTCGTGCTACAAATGAAGGCACATACGGCAACCCCGGACTCGGGTACTTCCAAGGCCGGACGTAGCAGCTGGAGCCCAGCAGCTGGCAGTGCCCAGGACAGACACCCGGCCTCAAGCCCGCGGCCCCCACCCAGCCTCCTTACCGATGATGGGATTCTTGGAGGCGAGAGCAGCGCACAGCCCGGGGCTCGCCGCCCCGCACAGAACCAGGCCCAGCACACACAGCAGGCGCTCCAGTCTCGCCATCGTGCTCGCCGCCTCCCGCCGCCTTTCAAAGGCACAGCTGGCAGGGCACCCAGGCCTGCTGCAGCGGCGGCGGAGGCGGCGGCGGCGGCGTACGCGTTCTCCGGGCCGCGCGGGGGCGGCAGGCTGGGGCGGTGCTCCGCCGCGGGGGCCTATGGGAAATGCAGTTCCGGCGCGCGCGGCTGTCTCCGGACGGGAGCCGGCGGTTCTGGGGACGCAGACGCCCCTCCTGCCCCATCGCTTAGGCCCTCAGTCGGCCGCCCGTGACCCCATGGCCGCTGCTTCTGCCCCGCGGCGGGTGCGGAGAAAACCGCAAACTTCTGGGTGGGCGTGGGGTGGGCGGAAGCTTCCCTTTCCACGGTTCTATGGAGGTGACCTCAATCACTCCTAACGGAGCCCAGGTTCTGGAAGGGGAACCCCTGGGTCCCGGCCTGACCGGATCTTTGTAACCAGGCAGCAAGCGCGGCTCGTGAGAGATTCCAGAAGTCGCCTGAGAACTTGGCGCCAACTGTAGCTCCCGCCTGAAAGGCCAGACCGTGTTAGGAATGCTGACAGCCGAGTTGGGCACTCCAGCGTTCGTTCCATGGAAGGATACACAGTGACTTCAGAGGTAATTCCACCTCCTGCTGTTTGTTTTCAGGGTCGAGGCAGCTGGAGGAAACGAAGGGAAGAGGAAACATCCACGGATGTGAACACGTTCTCGGGCGCGCGGCCTCACTTCCAAAGTGGGTCGAGGAGGGGCCAACTCCCGGCATCCCCTACAGAGGGGACGTCCCCTTTACTGTTAGCCTCAACCACAGACTTACCTGCCCTACACATGGGAGCAGAAATGAAAACTTTGGTGCCCGGGCCTTAGAAGTATTTTGAGGGTTCTGTTTTTAAAATTGTAAAAAAGCGTTGGAATCACTAGGCATATTTGGGTGGGGAGGTAGGTAAAAGAAACCTTTTACTTTCTGTGTGAAAATCTAGATACATAGATAGATGACGGCTTGTACTAGGTGGAAGTGCCCACCTACAAAGGCCAAATTAAATTAAGAATAAAAATCCTGGACAAGTATTGGAAGTCTGTTCAATCAGTGCCAAATTATTGATTGCATATTATATACGCAGAGGTGAATTGGACAATGTCTTTTGAGAAGAAGTTTATAATTTAGTAAGGAGAAAAGACAGGAAGAGAACGTGACTTGTGGAGAGAGCAAGAATAGAGTTTTTGTTATTCAAGAAGAGTGAATGCATTAAGTAGTCTGGTTTGACAAGAAAATAATGCTACTGTAGAAGGGTGTGGTGAGAGATAAGCCCGAAGGATGTGGTTAAAGATATTATGAAAGGCCGTAAGTGCTCAGCTGGTTCTGAGCATACTTGAACAGAGGAAGAGCCTCGGTAAATACGAATTTGTGGCATTCGAGCAGGTATCTATCTGCAGAGGAAAAATCATTACCTGGCATTTTACACAAAAATAAACTCCATTTAAATAAAGATGTAAAAACAAAATATATTCCAATAAGAAAATATAGTAGCACATGTTCATGACATTGGTGGTTGGAAGAATTTTATAAAGCATTTTATAAAAAGATATAGATGTTATTGGACAAATATAATAGATTTGACAGTGATATAGTTTTGAAACTTCTGTATAACTTAAAGAAAGTTAAAGATACGGCACAAACTTGGAAAATATATTTACAAAATACAGAATTTTAAAAGTTTATTTCTAGAATATACAAAGGACTTACTAAGAAAGGACAACATCCCAAAATAAAACTAGGCAAAGACTATGAAAAGACAAACCAGATAGTCATCACATCCATCAGATTGACAAAAATGTAAACCTTGAAAATAATAATTGAAGTATGTAGAAAATGAGAATTCCTTAACACTGCTAGTAGAATTGTAACTTATTACAACTATTATTGAAAGCAGTTAGAGAATATCTGGTAAAGGTGAAGATGCACATATTCTTGAGGTGCCTGGGTGGCTCAGTTGTAAAACATCTGCCTTTAGCTCAGGTCATGATCTCAGGGTCCTGGAATTGAGCCCTCTGCCCTGTGCCTGGCTCCTTGCTCAGGTGCGGGCCTGCTTCTCCCTCAACCTCTGCTGCCTCCTCTCCACACCCTGCTCTCTCTTTCTTGCTCTCAAATAAATAAATAAAATCTTTTTTAAAATGCACATATTCTCTAAGCCAGCACTTTTCAGACATACACATATACCCTAGGGAAATGCTTGGATGTGTGAAGAAAGAAATAGATATAAGTATGTTCTTTGTAGCATTTTTTGGGTAATAGTGAAATCTTAAATGCAATCTAAATGACCTAAATGACCAGTAAGAATTGGTAATAAATTGATAGACTATTAGAAAGCATGAAAATGAATGAATTGGAGTTGCTTATGAACAAATATAAATCTGTATTGTTACGAGAGAACAGAGATAAGTTACGCTTGGGTCTAGAGGATAATGTCAACCACCTGAACTAGAAACTCTCCACACATTTTCAAAAAAATATTATGTACAACCAGTGCAAATATAATTATATGTGATTCAAGCCTTTAGCAATATCAGGAGACAGAGGGTACCACAAACATGCAATTGTTAGAAAACTGAATTTTAAAAAGCATCCTCCAGGGTGCCTGGGTGGCTCAGTGGGTTTAAAGCCTCTGCCTTCGGCTCAGGTCATGAACCCAGGGTCCTGGGATCGAGCCCCACATCGGGCTCTCTGCTCAGCGGGAGCCAGCTTCCCTCCCTCTCTCTCTGCCTGCTTCTCTGCCTACTTGTGATCTCTGTCTGTCTGTCAAATAAATAAATAAAAGATCTTTAAAAAATAAAATAAAAAGCATCCTCTACTCCTGCAAGACATTTAGATGCTGAGAGTGGAAGAGGCAGGGCTTCAGAGAATGTTTGAAAAATAAAAAAGGGAGTGGATGATTAAGCAAAGCATAGGCAAAATCAAACCTTGAAAGAAGATATCAAACATTAAGTACCAACATACTGAACACAGCCTGGGTCTTGGTAAGTTATAGCACTGGCTGTCAAGATGGAACTTGAAAATAAGAGACCAGAAATGGAAGCTTCAGAAAGCATTACTTTTGAGGAAGAATCCGCTACACTGACAAGTGGGTAGTGTCCCTTAAAGACATGGCAATGAAAGGAAAGAAAGAAGGGGAAAAATTAAGGATTCTACAGAAACAGAAGAAATAAGGCATGCCATCCACCCCACCTCATCCCTACCTACATAAAACTGCCACCACAAAAACATTATTTGTTAAAAGAATTATACTTCACTATACTGATGGAATAAAATACTTTTCACATAGGAAATCATCCACAAAAGACTTATTTTAAAAAATCAGACCAACACAATGCAAAACTACTCTAAAATGAAACAAAAAAAGTAAAATGAAATTAAAATTATCCCTCAAAACACACAAAACTGTAAGACCAAGCTCCAAACTAAAATATTCTCAAACAAGCATTAAATATAAGCATATATGTGTATTTAGAAAGTCTAGTTCACAACCTAAGAACAGCAGTGGGCAAAAACAGGAAGGAAAGCCACAAGAGTTGATCTAATCAGGAAAAATTTGAAGGAAAAGACAAAACTGTCTCACAAGTGAAGAACAAATTACCACTAAGGCAGGAAAGATTCAAGTAGAATTTTAATAAATATCAGTGAAGAAAAGAAGGAAACAACTAAAGGAATGAAAATGACATGAACAGGTCTGAGAAAAAATGCTTAAAATGGAAGGCAAAGAAGATTCAACATATGTATTATTGGAGTCCTGGAAGAAAAAGAAAACAAAGCAATGGGCAAAAGCAGTATTCATCACTATAATCCAAGAGACTTTCTGTAAATAAGAGAAAAATGGTAAAATTGAAATGAACAACTCTGGGACTTATCCTAGTAAAACTATTAGACATCAAGGAAAAAGAAGAAATCATGAAGGCCCCTGGGCAAAATAACCAGTTTACTAATGTGGATAAGAATATTGGCATGACCTCACACTTTTCAAGAGCAACATAAAAATCAGTGCAATAAATAATGGAGCACCATTTTAAGAAAAATTCACATAAATTCTTAGATTTCTGTATGCAGCTGAAGTATGAGGGCTATAGAAACACATAACTGTTCTCAAATACCTTTCTTGATGAAATTCATCTAAACAAAAGATGACTTGGAAAATATATCAAAATAACTGATGGTGAGCATTTAATATATTTAATTGTAGTACTAATACTAAAATAAGAGTAGGGGCATGGGTCAAAGAGTAGAATATAAACATATATTCTGCCCAACAGGAAGAATGCAAGTCAAAAAATGAGGGGAAGAGGGAGAGAGGAAAGGAAAACTAAAATAAAATCACCACGTATAGGTATTGGTGGGAGTCAAAAGGTGCCGTTTAAATCTCACCAACCAGATAGAAAAAGATAAGAAAAGAACAAAGGGCATGATAAAAGTTGTATAATTAATTATACCTATGCACATAGATACAAGGTAGATAAATCCAAGCTGGAAGAAAAAATAGTGGAATTTTTTTTTTTTTGTAGTTATATAGGCTGAAGAAAAAAAAAAAATTGGAAAATATAAAATACATGGTTGAATGTCCCCACAGGACATGTGCTGAATTCTGGGATGGTACCAGAAACTGAGGAAGACTGAGTGGGAAAGGCAGAGTGAAATATTCACTTGTCTTGTAGAGCTTTGGAAACAAACTTCCATCAGAGGGAGGGAGCCTTCAGCAAACCCACAATAGATGCTTCAGGGCATTTACCACATTTTTAACCTGTGAAAGACGCGCACTAAGTTTAAAATCTGCCAAAGGTAGACCTTTCAGGGCTGAGAAAGAAAGAGAATATGCAGGGTATCAATCAAAAGCCTAAGAGAACCAGGGTACCTGGGTGGCTCATTTGGTTGAGGACTGAATTTTGGCTCAGATCCTGTCCTGTCCTGAGATAGAGCCCTGCATTGGGCTCCATGCTGAGCATGGAGCCTGCTTGGGATTCTCTCTCTCCCTCTCCCTCTACCCCTTCCTCTGCTTTCATGCCCCACCCCCTCTCAAAAATTACTTATATTTACTTACTTACTTAGTAAGCCCAAGAGGAACAATCATGAAGAATGCGGATGAACCAGAGATGGACTAAATGTTATTAAATTGGCAACCCAGCATAAGATCTGATTGGATTGACTAGCTTTTCATTCTATCTGACAAAGAAAAGAGAAAATCATTGCTAATGGAAGATATTATCTGTAGCCTCTACAGTTAAATGCAATGTCCCACATACAATAAAATGTTTTTTAAAAATATGAAGAAGCAGAAATACATAATAGTAATACAAAAAAAAAGTAAAATCAAAGACCCATAGATGATCCTCATATTGCAATTAGAAGACAAAGCTTTTATTTTATATAAAATATGATTAACTTTAAATAAAATGGGGAAAAATATAGGCAAAATGGGTGAAAAGTTTTCAGCAGAGAATTAGAATCTATAGAAAAGAATTTTTAATTATTTTGCCTAAAGAATAATGTCTCTTTGTTTCTTTTTGTTTTAAAGATTGTATTTATTTATTTGACAGAAAGAGAAAGAGCACAAGTAGGGGGAGTGGGAGAGGGAAAAGCAAGCTCCCCACTGAGCAGGGAGCCCTACACAGGTCTTAATCCCAGGACCCCAGGATCATGACCTGAGCCGAAGGCAGACACCCAACCAACCGAGCCACCCAGGTGCCCCTACTTGTTTTGCATAACAATTTTAACTGCAAGACATAACATCAACAGTGGATCTTGTTTTATTAGTATGTGTGTTCCTAAGACTGTAGGCACTGTAAATTATCTAACAAAAACAGCTAAACAAAAGCCTTAGTAAGTTTAATACATATAATATAAAGCAAAAATCAAAAGTAGGCACCTAGAGTAAAATTGAATTTTTCTTCAAAATCAGGAAGACAACACAACAGAAATCACTACTGGACTGTCAAAGAATAAAACACACCACTGGAGCTAACACACAAATAAACAAAACAGAAGTAAAACTGATACCTTGTCCTTCCCACTGTGCTGGTATGTATGTATTTACTTTTTCCCCCACTGTATTTGTATTTAGATGTGATAAGTAAAATCTCCAAAATTATCTTTTTCCCCCTCAGATCTGCTTAGGGACCGTTTGAAATGATAATGCTTATTATTAGTACCATGTTTAACATTTATAATAGCCTTATCCCATCTAACTGGGCTGAGGATATATTTTTGTCTGCCTCTGAAAGGGACAACCCTTTGTTCACTTCTAAGCTTCGATGTATTAGGTAACTTGATATTCCACCCTAATTTTACATCATTTACTTACAAAATAAAATTCATGTCTGAGTTTCTCAAACCAGTTTTTTCTTAAGAGTCAGAGCAGGTTTTGCTACTAGCCACTTTTACATTCTTTATTGCAGGTTTTGCTACTAGCCACTTTTACATTCTTTATTGCCTCTAGAGAAAATCACCAACAATATTTGACTACACATACCTATGGACCACTTGTTGTTACAAGTACCACTGACTGTCACTAAAACAGAGTCCTAGGTGCTGCTCATCTAAATGCTATAACATAGGTCTCCAGTCATCAACTACCTGCAGATCACGTGTGAATTATCTATCAGCAGTAGGGTGTCTGGCTGCACCCTAGAATTTGCCTAGCCTCTTCTGAACTACCTTGTTTTAACACTCCCCCTCTTCTACTGTTATTCATATACCTTGACATCCAGAAGTGTAGTGGTGGTATAGAAAGAAATACTCCAGCATTAGTCTTTGGTAGGACTGGGAAGTAGCTAACAGCAGTCTCATTATAACTGCACTAGTCTCACTCTTTAGTCCAAAGAGTGTTTGAGGAGATCTCAGATGGCTTATCTCTTCAAAGGGGAGAGCAACCCACTTAGTGAGGCCCCACTAAGGAACTCAACAAGCCACTAGAAGAAGAAGGGGAGGGGAAGAAGATGAAGAGGGAATAACTGGATAAAGTTAGGAGTATTATCAGTGTGACATATATCCAGAAGTTGAATCAAGTCACTCCTTAGGCATCTGTTTACTTTTAGTGAAACCAGTAAGTTCAGTAGAACAGGATATACATCTCTGGGGCCAGGCAATGGTTTATTATTCACAAAAGAAAGGGCTCTTCTCTGGTATCTTCCTAGGTAGGGCTCCACTGGAAACAGGATCCAAAGACTTAGAACCACCAATCAGAGGAACAACTATGGCCTTCTTTAGCTAAACCCTGTACTAGATAGTTTTTGGTTTAGAGGAGGGTAGAGGGAAGCTGACAGGAGCAAACCTCAAGAGTTTTCTTTTATGACCCTGCTGGAAAGGAGAAATAAACCATCCTAGAGCTTAGTAAGATGACAGCATCAGAGTGAACAGAATTTAGCTACAGTCTCTATCTCTCTTATGAAAGTGTATAGGAATGTTGGAAACCAAGTGTTTGTTCATTAAAGTAAAGAAGAGGAATTTCTTTGCAAGTCCTTCAAGTCATTGTGATATCCTCTAGATGGCAGGAAATTAATGTAGCTTGCCAAGAACTCAGTGGGAACACATGTATGAGAACAAAAAGTTTAAAAGTGGTTGAAAAGGGAAAAACTGAATTGATTTTAACTTGGAAATGTATGTTTGGACACCTGGGTGGCTCAGTCGGTTAAGCCACTGCCTTCAGTTCAGATCATGATCATGATCCCAGGGTCCTGGGATAGAGTCCTGTATCTGGCTCCTTGCTCAGCAGGGAGCCTGCTTCTCTCTCTGCCTCTGCCTGCACTTGCTCTCTCTCTCTCTCTCTGACAAATAAAAACAAAACAAAAAGTATGTTTAATACAAAAATTTTAAAAAGATTTTAAATGAGCTAACCTTCCCACACGCAATTTTTTTTTTTTTTTTAAACATGAGACTAAGGGTGTGTGGTTGGCTCAGTTGGTGGAGCATGCAACTCTCGATTTTAGGGTTGTGAGTTTAAGCCACATTTTGGTGTAGCGATTACTTAAAGTCCTTTTTTAGGAAAGAAAAAAAAGCATAAGACTAGAATTAAAACTTCAAAAATAAGGTAAAGAGTTGTCCCCAATCCATCCCACCCTATTTCCATGCTTTCTAAGAAAAATGGATTCTGGAAGAGATCTTTTGTTTTGCTAAGGGAGAGGGGTCGTTATGGATTTAGAGAAACCCCAAAGGAGGCCAGAAATGGGATGAGGGAGAAAAAGAGGAAGGGAAGGGAGGTAAAGAGAAAGGAGGAGGGGAAAGGAGGGGAGTGGAGAGAGGAGAAAGACAACAAACAAAAGAGAAAGACTCTTCAAAGGTGCATTGTAGTTTTGCTGTGTGATCTGCAATTTTTGCCCTTTTTACCACTTCCAAGTGGAATCTCTACTAGAAGTCTACATTATTTATTAATGTTTTATTGTCTGTTTTGTGTGTCTGTGCCAGATGAGAAATTTATCTTAACACAGCAACTGAATGAGAGCTGAGTTAGCTAAAGGTTAAGTTAGCTAAAGAATTAGCCCAGTTACATCTCTGAATCTGTATAAAGCATTCATGTAGCAAAGGGCTTAGTAAAGCTGAGGTAAAAATTGTAAAACTCACGGTATGTAGTATGGTGCACAGACCTGTATCCCTGAAACAAATAATACATTATATGTTAATTTAAAAAGGGGGGGGAACATAAGACTCAACCTAAAAGAGCTCCCAATGGCCAAATCTAGAACAATTTGAAAAGCAAAATAAATAAGGTAGCATTGATTTAAAATCCAAAACGTAAAATAAATATCCATGAGACCATGAAAAAAAATTGTAGCTCACAATCTTCCCCAGAAATCCTCCATTGATTGCAAACAGACCACTTCCCGACTATTGGAGAATATTTCGATGGCTTACATCAGAGACAAAAACTGGACAAGCAAAGAGGTTTATTTTATTCTGACTTTTGCGATTTGGAGTGTAACCCAGATCTGAATATCCTTGTCTCGGTGGTGGCTTTGTCTTAGATTTTTGTGGAAAGGAATGAACACATGGCATTTAGGAGGTTTACAGTAGGTGTTGTTTGCAAGCAGAAACCTCAGACACCTGAACAGGAAATATTTTTCTCTGTAGTTAGCAAGTTTCAGAAGGACCAAGAGTTTTGATCTTAGCAAATCAATCATGACAAATAGTTCTAATCTTAACTAATCAATAATGAGACAAAGAATGGGAAATTGGAGGGTCTGTGCCTGGCTTTGTTAGCAGGTTTGGGCAAAAGAGAAAGGTCTGTGTTTGCTGGGTTTGTGCATTGTATTTGTCTCAAAACAATCTTAGAGATTAGAGTAATTTGTGTGGAATTTTGGTCAAAGTTTGGTAAATGGACCACAAAGTCAGCATTATGTGTTGGCACTGTTCTTGGAGAAAGAGCCAAACCACCTGTTGTGCTCTGACAATAGTCTAGAACTGAGAAGGATTCTGGACAAAAGCACATGATTGGGGTGGGAGGGGTGGAATATATACAAGATTAGAAAAAAACATTAGGGATTGTGTTAAGGAACAAAAACAAGACTAGAGACCATTCAAGTGGATTCCAGAAAATTAGTGTTGGAAAGTCCCTTGACAGTGGGGTCAGGACTGTAGTGACAATGGGGTACATTTCTTCATTAGCAACTTGAATGTTCTTGTTTATGATGTAAATGTCAGAGAAATTTGGGGGAACACATATGCAGCAGTCACTTCCAAAAAGCACATGTCTCCCCTCTGGGTGCAAAGATCAGACTGAGTGCCAGTCAGTTGTGGAGCACTGTGTGCTGAGTCTTTTGAAGTTCTTGGCCAAGAAGTTCAATGTTCTTTACCACATTGTTTGCAGTGATGGTTATCTCCTGTAGCAGGACGTGGAAGATGTGAGAATTTTTCTTTTTAAGATTTTATTTATTTGAGTGAGAGAGAGAGAGAGAATGAGCAGGGGAATGGGCAGAGAGAGAGGGAGAAGCAGACTCCCTGCTGAACAGGGGGACCAATGCAGTGCTGGATCCCAGAGCCCTGGGATCATGACCTGAGCCCAAGGCAGATGTTTAACCAAGTGACACACCCAGGCACCCCAAGATGTGAGTGTTTTGACTCAATTCTTGAGTAGCCCATAGTGGAGATGCTCCAGACAAAAAGGTGGCTCAAATGTGGTCAGGCGCAGTATCCAAGTCCTCAAGATCTCCTGCCAAGCTCTTGACTTCCATTTCAAGGGTGTCGTCAGGTCCAGGAGAGAGAGGAAGAATATAGTAACATTTTGGGTCAGCCTTTGCATTTTAAGGAAACACAATTACTGATAGACTGTCCAGATCAATGATAGTCATTGAAGAGGACAAAGAGGAATTTAAATACTTTAAGGAAGTGGTTGGGCTACATATCTGGTAAGAACTCACAAGACTGGCTAGGTAATAATGAGCCTGCCCAGTGCTAGGAAATATCAATAGGTCTGCTCCTGCAATGGCCACGGTCGCCAAACTGTGGAAAGAACCAAGATGCCCTCAACAGATGAATGGATAAGGAAGATGTGGTCCATAAACACTATGGAGTATTATGCCTCCATCAGAAAGGATGAATACCCAACTTTTGTAGCAACATGGACGGGACTGGAAGAGATTATGCTGAGTAAAATAAGTCAAGCAGAGAGAGTCAATTATCATGTGGTGTCACTTATTTGTGGAGCATAACAAATAGCATGGAGGACAAGGGGAGTTAGAGAGGAGAAGGGAGTTGAGGGAAATTGGAAGGGGAGGTGAACCATGAGAGACTATGGACTCTGAAAAACAATCTGAAGGTTTTGAAGGGACAGGGGGTGGGAGGTTGGGGGAACCAGGTGGTGGGTATTGGAGAGGGCACAGATTGCATGGAGCACTGGGTGTGGTGCAAAAACAATGAATACTGTTACACTGAAAATAAATTTAAAAATTTAAAAAAATATATGTCTGCTCCCATAAATGAAATAGGTGTCTTTTGAAATAACCAAAGAAAATGGGGCAATTTTATTTTTGTCATAGTGTTGTCTTTTCTACCATATAGAAGCTGAGAAAAGGTATGGTTATAAGGAGACTATCCTGATTGGGACTTTTCCATACATAAAACTTCAGTGCCTCCAGATGGCAGCACCCATACTGGAGTTGTTTGATTTAAAGTTGCATTTTCTTGGGGTGCCTGGGTGGCTCTGTTGTTAAGTGTCTGTTCTCAGCCCAGGTGGTAATCTCGGGGTCCTGGGATCAAGCCCCTCATCGGGCTCCCTCCTTGGTGGGGGTCCTCCTTCTCGCTCTCTCACTCCCCTTGCTTGTGTTCCCTCTCTCACTGTGTCTATCACTGTCAAACAACTAAATAAAATCTTTAAAAAATAAAAAGTAAAATTGCATTTTCTTTGGGAAAATAAAGAATAGCTACAAGTACTATCAGTAGTCAGAGTAAGAGATGTATAGTTGGCCCTTGTGCAGCACAAGGGTATGAGGCATCAGCCCTCTGCATAGCTGAAAATCCTCATGTAATTTAGACTCCCCAAAAACTTAGTTTCTAAAGCCTACCGTTGACCAGAACAATAACATGAACAGTTGGTTAATACATAGTTTGTGTGTTATATGTATTATAGACTATGTATTTTTCACAAATTAAACCAGAGAAAAGGAAATGTTATTACAAAAATCATATGGTAGAAAAAATACATTTATAGTATTATACTATAAAAAATCTGCATATAGGTGGACCCATGCAGTTCAAGCCCATGTTGTTCAAGGCCAACTGTGTAGACATAAACTGGAACCTAGAAAATTCTTGTCTGTGAAATTGCCAGAGAAATAAACATGATAAATAATAAATAAACAAATAAATATATAAATAATAATAAATAAATAAATAAATAAATAAATAAATAAACATGACCATCTAAAAGTGGTCCAGATTGGATTTGGCTATTTGTTTAACTGGTACAAAATATAGGAAGAATGCCCTAGCATTGTGTGGGGAAATAGCTAAGCTGTAGTTTTAAGGGTGGGAAGAAGAATTTGAAGAAAAATGAAGGAAAGGGTGGACAAAGGCAACAATTTAAAGAAAGATGTTAAGACTGAGTAATCTCAGTTTTGAAACACCCATCCAAAGGTCTTAGGGGTCCTGAATATAGGTAAAGTAAGGAATAGAGAAGAAGGAATAGCAGGGCAAAAAAGAAAGACATGGTTTAAGGAAGTTTTGATGCCAGTCAGTAATAGAAAAATTGAAGGAGGATAACAAGAACTATAAAGGGAAAAATATGTATATATTTTTTTATAACACCTGTGGATGATCTTGTTCTGGTGTGTTGGCTAGAAGCTGACCACTTTATGGTATCACATAGTTCTTGAGAAAGCAGTCTACTCCATGTCCTTATAGGGGAAGAAAATTTCCTTTTTTTCCTTCTACTCTGTCAGTTCCCTGACAAAAGATAGATTAACAAGAGAAAAACAATTCATACAATGTACATTGTGTGAGAGAAACCTCAATGAAGAGTAACTCAAAGGGTTGGTTAGAACTTGGGCTTATATAACATTGGAAAAGGAAGATGGCTTCAAGTTTCTATGAGTGGTAAATTGTGGGAACGCAAATAAAATATATGGAAAATTAGTGGAAAGTAAGGGCTAATAAAGTTTACTATATAGATTCCTTGGGACTGATAAGGATCTATAGTTGTCTCCAATGATTAACTTTTGTCCTTCCTGGTAGAAGAAAGGGGACATTTATGTCCTGTTTTTAGGTAAATGGGGGAGGGTGTAGAGCTTTTCTTGTATCTGCTTCTTCTCAATTGCCTTCAGCTCAAAATAATCCTTATGTCAAAGTGGCATATTTGGGGGGGGGATGGCATATTCTGTCACCTATATCATCATGGGCTTCTGCAGGCCTCGCCAAAGACCTTCAATTTAAGGTTTCTTGTTGAGGTGGATTTCTATCTGAAGTAAGGCTTTTTTTTTTTTTTTTTTTTTTTTTTTTTTTTTAGTTGTGAAATGTGAACCCAAGGTTGTATTCTTTGTTTTGGAGCAATTTTGGTGGAAAGGCAGAAAGTGTATTTTGGTTGAGGACCACCCCGCCAAAGTGTGTCTACCCCTTTCATATATAAAAAAGGGGAAAGTTGTCAGTAACTAGGGACTCTAACAGTGTGAGAAGATGGAGAGGATTTAAGGTTTTGAGTTGCAGGCACAGAATCCAATCAAGGAGGTCAGGGACATCTCTTTAGTCATGAGGTATAAGGGAAAGGCAGTGGCAGAAAAGTTAGGGCATGGATTCTGGTGATAGTCAACTAATTATAGAAATCCTTGGAGTCGTCTTTTGGTGTTGGGGAGAGGGAAATTGATAATGGTGTTAATTTTTTTTAGAAATAGAGTCTCTATTTCAGGGAGGATATCATGAGCTAACACTTACGGGCTGTTGTTTGATGTTTAGAGATGTTGTGTCCCTTTTGGGCAAGAGCTTGAAGCCCAATTACTTAAAATACTTAAAACAGAGAAATGGACTGAAGTCTGAGACAGAAATAAAGCCCATCAGGGTAGAACCTTATCGCTGTAACACAGCTAACATTTGGGATGAGAGAGAGAAAAAAAGGAGAGAGAGAAGGTTTAGTCTGAGGGTTTGTAAGGAGGCTACTGAGGACACCTCAACCTCCCAGTAGACAATATTCCATTTAGCCCAAGGCAGACCTTCATCCCGCTTGTGTCTGTTCCCCTGATGGCTGTCACCCAGCCTTGCAATGAGAACTATTGCTCAGTAAGGTCTGCATCCTCTGAGTATTGACCCTGTGGTAGTCGCTGGTTAGATGGATTATACAAAGGTGAAAATGACCATCTGCATTTAAGAGCACTTTCCAACGGGGAGACAGGCAGGTAAACAATAAATAAAAGTTATTATTATAAAAAAATAAATTCAGTGACATAAGGATTGTTTAATACCTCCACACAGAGGATCCCCAAGTAGGATCAAGGAATTTTCTGGAGGGTTAGAGTTTTCCCAGATGTGACAAGTGAGCAGGACTCTGCAGACGAGCAGCCAGAGAAAGCAGGAAAGGACATGGAACCAAGAAAACAGTAAGAGAAAGGTTCAGAGGACACAGTACATGCATTTCCCCTCCCTTCCCTCACCCCTCCCTTGCTACTGATTCTGAGATATCTTGCGTGGAGGGGGGTGAAAATGTTGAGTGCCTAGAATGTAGGTGGGGTTCAGAGTCCTGCAAAGTGAGGATGGAAGAACAGGTTGGGCCTGGTTGTAAAGGGCCTCACATGCCAATTAGCAGTTTACCACACATGGAGTGCTGCTCCCTCAAAGTTCAGGGGATAAAATCTTGCAGAAAGAGAACTCCAGCAGTGGTGGAAGGGGGAGGTAAGAATGATGAGATGCTGTATCTAACGTGAAGCCATTATAGCAGGTCTGATAAGAGATGACTAGTCTTAGAAATAGGCTGAGGTCAGACATTTCCCAGTAGGACTGGTGGAATCTGATGGCCCGTGGAACTCTCTGGGAGGAGCGCGGTGGTGGTGTGGGGGTGTGGATTTTATAGCCAGAATGGACAAGTTCAGTCTGATGCTGGCATTCACTAGCTCTGTGACCCTGAGCCAGGAACAGACACATTCAAAGTTCAGGTCTCTTCTGTAAAAATGGGCATAAGGCCATTTACCTTTTTTTTTTCGGCCAAGATTGAACGACACAACGTATATGAACCTAAGTTTTGGCACAAAATAAGTAGTCCATGGTTCGAGTGCCCTTCAGCAGGTGTTCAGTGCCTCCCACAGTTTGTTTCCTGTGCATCTTTCTAGGGAAAGTCTTACCTCCTGTACCCCTTCCCCCCCTCCAAAAATGGTAGGACTATTTACTGTTTCTCAGACATGGCCTGTTCTCTCTCGTCCCTGTCTTTGCTTGTGCTATTTCTTTTCTTGGAATATCCTTCCCCTCCTCAGTTCTCATTGTTCTCTAGGGCAGTCCATTCACCTTAAAGGCTCTGCTTCAAATTGTACCTCTTCTCAGAACACATTCTCAGTTTTCCCACGTGGAAATTATCTTTCCTTCCAAAGCATTCTATTGGAACCATTCTAATGACCTGTACACTATATTGCACTTTACCTGGCTATTTTAGGTAAATATTTTCTCTCTTCTAGGCAGCATCTAGTTAATTTTTCCAGTCACTGTAGTATTTAATTCAGTGTATGGTGTTATCAAAAGTAGACATTTGGGTTGCGTAAGTGGCTCAGTTGGTTAAGCGTCTGCCTTCGGCTCAGGTCATGATCCCAGGATCCTGGAATTGAGTCCCACATCAAGGCTCCCTGCTCAGCAGGGGGCCAACTTCACCCTCGGCCTGGCCTGCCACTCCTCTTGCTTATGCTCTCTCTGACAAATAAATAAATAAAATCTTTTTTTAAAAAAGTAGACATTTTATAGATTAATATGATTGACTTGGGTAGAAAAGAGAACAGTCAAGGAAATACTAGCTATGAGGACACGAGGAAGATGGTATGTGTCCTTGCTAATAAGAAAACCAGTGAGAGGTACTGCTGCCAATCCTAATTTTATTACCCCCATTTCTAGTTCTGCCTTTGTAAATCACAGTTCCTCTACGGCATCTAAGTGTGGCAAAATTCAATGTATAAGGCCAGTAAATAGTGTTTCAGACAACACAATCCTACTAGTATACTAAGTTTTCGGTTGGTTCGTAGGTTTGACCTGTTTTGTGAGCTATAGACTTAACTTAGATGAGCGGCAAAGACAGTATTTGCTCTAGTTCTTCAGTGTTATTTCTGTAAGAAAAATACATAGCATAAATATTATATATATTTAAGTATATAAGTATATTATATATTGTATAAAAATACTTAATATTTATAATATATGTTTAATATATTAATATATTAATGTTAATTACTAATATATTTAACACATAAACATATTAAAATACATAATATAAATATAAAATCACAATCTAGGCTAACCGCAGATTGTTTCAAAATTAAATTATTTGATTAAGTAGCAAACTCTTTTTTCACTTAGAAGTTTTAACTTAGTAAATCTGCATGGCTTAGTTTCATGAAATTAGTTCATGGTCCCTTTAAGCATAGCAAAAGACACCAGAGGAAGATGGTGTTGAACTCAGCAGCCTGGAAAACCAGCCTGTAATGAAAACTTACAGAGGAAAAATTAGCATTTGTGTAATGTACCCAAGTCAATCTTATTAACCAATAAAACTTAACAAATGTGATGTTTTTCTTAAACTTATCTGTAAAGAAAAGCAATTATTGCAAATAAATGCCTAATATTTATATTGTATTTAAAAACGAAAAAGAAACAGGAATTGTTTACGTAAAAGATCTTTATTTTCTTTTGAGAAATATTAAAACAAATAAATTATTGTGCAGTTCACTAACACAATGAGCGCATGTTAGCGTTAACCTTATAAATAAGAGGCACTTCTGGCACAATCATGGTAAACTAATAGAGACAATTTGATAGTTATTTATCTTACACCTTATAAAATTGCTCATTTCACATTGTTCTTTCAGTTTGCTTCAAAGAATTGTTGCATTTAAAAAAAGTCAAAGTCCCATCATGAAATGATTGACGTATTTTCATTTTTTTTTACTGTTAATAACATCGCCAGTGAATCACATCTAAGACACCTTTTTAAATATTACCCTTTATTTGTGCACTTCACAGTATCATAAGAAAGTGTTTTAAGTACCCAAACGTAAATGAAGTGGAACTCAGATATATAAACCTCCTTTACAGGGGAATAAAAGTTGGGTAAACCAGAGCTTTTTTGTTTTTATTGTTTATTCTTTTTCAATGATTTTATTGTGCTATTATTTCTAATTAAACAATTTTGTGAATTATATGATTTTTAAGTGAAGGTACAAAATTTTTTATAATTTTTTTATAGTTTTTATAGAAAACAAGCACGATGTAATTTTTTTAGAAAATTTTTTAGAAAACAAGCATGATGTAATTTTTTAATAAAAATTTTTTAGAAAACAAGCATGATGTAATTTTTTAATAAAAATTATAATGTAAAGTTAGCTTCCCAATGCCAAATCAAAATTAAATATGTTCTCTAAAGAACATTCACAAGTGCTCTCAATTTTTTCATAGACAGAGAATCACAAGTATCGGCTCACCTGATTAGAATAATTTTCTTATAAAGAAAAACGCCCTTCATATATCCTTTCACAAAGATGCCATTGTATGATTAATGTTGAAACCCAACTAAGCTAAACAATATTTAACAAATTTTGCACCCTGTGTTTTTTTTAATCTTAAAATTAAAAAATTATGAAACACTATAAAAAGTCATAAACTGAAATCTATATTGACATTGTATCTTTCTTAATAAGCAAAATATTCTTTGACATAAACTATAATGGAAACATCACATTTTAACTACTGTTTTTTTAAAGTACACATGAATTATAGAATTTGGCTAGAATATTCTGATATGTAGTAAACGTAGAATTATTTCATATATAATCTGAAATGTTCCAGGTATAACTGACAGTGATTTTTTAAATGTAAACATTTCCTTTCCTTTGTGTAGTTGTGTTATTGTTCAATTAAAAATAGAGTCATGTATGTATGACAATTAAATATTATTCCATTTCTAATTCTCTATGTAGTCATGATAAGAATAACCAAAAACTGATGTCAGAATTACATTCTTGATTTATTTGAAAATGCAGGGAAAGTATTTAAAAACTATCAGCTATGCCTGAAATATTTCCTAAATTATTTTTGATTATCAATTGTAGCAACATGAGTAATTTCATGAAGACCTCTAGATGCTACATATAATACTTTATGGTGCACAGACTCTTTAATCAAAAGTTTCTGTTGTGCACATGTGCTGAAATAGAACTTCCCTGAGATGAACTATCTTGCTGGCCCATAGAAAAAACTCCATAAAACTGTATTCAGATTTTAATCTGAATTATAATCTAATCTGACATTCACCCAAGATGGGTATTAATAGATTTTTATCATCAGTTGATTTGTACTAATACTTCTTTTCTGTGGACTATTTATACATTTATTACTCAACCAATGTAGTCAGATAACTTGTTGAAAATGAAACTTCAGAAACAGCTACTTTAGGAGATAATTTCAAGTATAAAAATCAGGAATCCTTTCTATGCTTTTAAGGTATACAAACATTTAACTACTTGAAAGATAAAGAAAGTGCATTTAAAAAGTCAAGAAGTTTCCCAAATATCCATGTTGCTCATGTCAGAAGAGTTTTACAATTTAAAAGATCAATCAGACAAGTGTTAATTAGCTTAAAGGATTTTTTTCTTTCATTCATATAACCAGGTAGGATCTCACTCAAGTATTTGTAATTAGGAAGTCATTCACATTAAATAACTTCTTCTCACTGATTGATCTGTGAGATGCTGCTGAGATAATTTTCAGACTTCATTATAAAATTTGTCCACTCCTGACAAATGTCTTCCATGGAGAATTCTGCACCACCATATTCCAGAGGAAGAATGTCTGGGAAATGCTGAAGTAAGCTTTGTTTGTAATTGTCCCCATGCATGTGAATCTGAAATAGCCAAAATGTTTTAGAAGATATGCCCTCAGTCTCTCATTAGATTACATATATTTCAAATGTAAAATCAACACCATAAAATAAGGTATTCTAATAACTTTCAAGATAGGAGAGCATGTATAAATGCTATGCCCTTTATTTCTCTGCTTATGGAAGAAATATGCTTAAATTTCTATTGTGCTGCTTAGGAGTCTAACCATCTTGGTTTTTTTATATGTATTTGTATTTGCATATATAAGATTTATTAAAAGATATTCTGTCCTCTTTCAAAAATAGATTTTTAAAACTCTAAATAAAATCATTTTATACATTCTATTCCCTAATGTACAGGTGATTCTTAGTAAAATATCTGTTCTAGAGATGATAAAACTATACTACCTGGTATTAGTTCATATGAATTAGAAGCATTTATCAGTGCACACAGCTATGTATATGGGGAGTATTTTACGTGGTACAGTTGATATATACTCTTGGCTAGGACAGAATTAAGAGACAATTGTTGATGGTTGAGTACCTTAAGTTTTTAAATACTTAAACTATAAAAAGTGACCATATGATGCTATGAAATTAAAATAAAGACTTAGATCCGTCAATTAAAAGCACATCTTGCTAAAAATAAGTCCCTTTTTCCACCTGGGTAAACTGTTCATCTATACAGTTAATGATCATTTAAAAGCAGCTACTATATGCTAGGATATGAGAACTGAAAAATGAAAGAAACAAGTTTCCTATACTCGGGAACCTCACAGTTCCAATTCTTGATTTCTTCTGAAATGTTTAAAATATCATCAGCTAATGAAAATTCTATGATTTCCTCAGAAGGGGGCAAATAAAACATTCACAGGATAGTGCCAAAAAGTTGAAAGGAAGGAGAATGGCTTGATTGGGTCCCCATCTCTCTTACTTTGGCAAGTCTGTTTCATGTCAATTACCTTTCCCTGAAATACTTCACCTACCTTCTCAATTTTTAAATTTTTCTTTCTTTTTTGCTCATATTCTCCTACTTATTAGGTTCAGTTTTTTGGTTTTGTTTTTATTTGTCCAGAATACAACCCAAAATAGAAATACTTATTTTTAGATCTTTCAGAGTTAAACAAAATGTGTCAGCTATTATCAATCTGCACTGAGGGAAGACAAAAATGAGCCCCCCAAAATTGACTTTTCTAAAAATCTAACATGAAAAGTGGCCTTCTTCACAGGTGTGGTTCTTCTTGAATACAGATAGAAATACCTACTGGGTAACTCTACAAATTATCTTTTATAGAGTAATGTAGAAAAGTGGTTGCCATTCTTGGGAATTTAAATTTTATTTTTAATACTTGAAAAATCCTAAGAGATATTAGATATTCACCTGAAATAAGGCTCCACAAGCTTTGCTTTAATTAATGTGACATTAAGTCACTTACCTTGGGTACTGTGGTTTTCAGTTATGCATGTCTAATTTAAATACATTTTTTATTTGCACATATAATACATTCATATAGCTATAAATCAATACAAGATAAAAGATAAACAATGAAATGTCTTGGTCCCTACTCAAAACTCATCAACACCTCTACTCTATTACATATAGTTAGGTTGCTTTCTTGGATATCCATTCAGTGCAAATATAACTAGAGATTCTAACTTCTCCCCTTTTTATACATAAGGTAGCATACCATAAAAACTGTTCTTCCTTTTTTTATTTCACTTTACAAGCCATCATGAAAATCTTACTGTATTCCATTGTGTTGATTTATCTGTTTATTTAACAAGTTCCCTAATGACGAACACTTGGTGGTTTCTAGTCTTTTGCTGCAATGAATCCTCTTGTATCTGTAATTTTTGTTTACATGCTTGTATAGCCCTGGGATAAAATCCCAGAAGTGCAAAAGCTGTAATTTGGTAACTATTAGCACACTGCCCTTTATAGGGAATAGACCGTTTTGCACTTTCACCTCAATGAATGAGAGGTTGTTTCCCCCCAACAGCCTAACTTAATTTTTCAAAATTAAAAAGGAATTTTAATTTATAAAAATGGTTTGTTAGATAAATACTTAAAACACTGGGGAGGGGACGTAATAATTCAATTCTTAAATAAGAAGGATTGGAACATTTGGTACAGAAGAATAATGACTTGAATATGTTTTACTTACCCGTTCCTTAATTTTTTCGGTCAGGAATGGTTTAATCATGGAAAAGACAGCATGGAAAATTATTGGCTCATTTATCAAATGGATACCACGAACTTTTAATGGAAAGGAATCCTTTTGAAAATAAAGAAAAAAATTGCTAATAACAAAGCATAAATCAATATATATTCCTATTGACCAGTCCCTTCTCTAAACACTTGCTGCACTTAGTGCAGTACCTAAAGTGGGATTTTATTTTCAGAATTATTTATTCCAGCAACACAATAGCCTACTTTGCAGTTCACAGTCACAAGATTAAGGAAAGATCTCTAAAAAAAGGTTTCACCTTATAGCTTAGGCATAGTATTTTAAGAAACACTTGCATCTTTGTAAGTAAAACACAGAAAATATATTCTCCAATCACATATAAATGTTCTTTCAAAGAACCAATGAGTCATTTGGACATTTATATTTAACAAATTTCCCCTAATTTTTATTTTGGGTAAAAAATTAAAATTTCATGGAAGCTGAAGGAATAGTAAACACACACTTTTAAACTTTTGGCACAGGTATAGGTCTGTCACATCAAAGTAATATTGATTTATTTAGAAACTTTAAAAAGTTAAGAGTTTAAAAAAAAAAAGCACATCATCAAAAGTTTTCTTATCCCAAATGTGTTAACATACAGATTTCTCCTGCCAAATTTCTTTCATGCAAAATTCTTTTTTTTCCCCCTATGCATAGCTTTTACAGATGTGTTATCAATTTGGAGATTATCCTTCCAGGTTCTTTCTATGAATAATTTTATTTTAAACATAACTGCCAATATGCTTTCTAAATAATTTTCATCCTGTTTTGTTTCAGTAACATAATACAATTTTTGTACATACCATGAGTTTTATTTGTTTAATTGACAGAGAGAGAGCACAAGTAAGCACAACTGCAGGCAGAGGGAGAGAGAGAAGCAGGCTCTCTGCTGAGCAGGGAGCCTGATGTGGGGCTCAATCCCAGGACCCTGGAATCATGACCTGAGCTGAAGGCAGCCGTTTAACCAACTGAGCCACCCAGTCGCCTCCATATCATAAGTTTTAATATTATTGTGATAATCTATCAAATGGATATACCATAATTTTCCTATTTCTGGACAAATAAGCTATTTCTAATTTTCATCTATAAAAATTGATGCTATAAGTAACCATATTTACCTGAGCCAATTGTGGTTATAAACACAACTCTTACACTCAGATGACCTGACCTGAATTCTTGATTCACTACAAAATGTGTGTGTTTAGGCATTGCTATGTCATCCCTCTGACATAGTTAATCTGTAAAATGGAAAAAATAATAGCCATAGGCTTGTTTGGCCATTAAATGGTAATGCACTTGAGATACTTAGTGAAGTACCTGGCCCATAGTCAGCTACTATTGTCATTATATATGAAGTCTTTACTGTGTTTCAGATTATTCGCTGGTTAGGTCCCTGAAAGTAGATCTGGATCACTACTGGATCAAAGATGATGGTCATCTTAAAAAAAACCTTTTAATTTCTGAAAGAACTATATGAATTTATACCTACCAAGAAATGTAACATTTTATTGTACCATAGCTATAAATATTGTTTTGAGTCAATCTTTTAATTTAGGAAGAAAATTTAAGTAATAGAAAGAGAAAGTTACCATGTTATTATTTAAATGCATAAATTATTTGGCTACTAATTTTGAACATATTTTCAGTTTCTTGCAACATTCTTTTATGAATTAATAATACTTTACTTTCTCAACAATTATGATATGATCTCTCTGATATGAGGCAGGGTGGAGGGGTTGTGGGGGATAGGGAAGGAAAAAATGAAACAAGATGGGATTAGGGAGGGAGACAAACCATGAGAGATTCTTAATCTCACAAAACAGAGGGTTACTGGGGCGAGGGGGTAGGGAGAGGATGGTTGGGTTATGGACATTTGGGAGGGTATGTTCTATGGTGAGTGCTGTGAGTTGTGTAAGACTGATGATTCCCAGACCTGTACCCCTGAAGCAAATAATGCATATGTTAATTTAAAAAAAAAAAAAACAACACTTTACTTTCTCTTAGCATTACTGAATTCTGTGTATCATTTTTAAATTATTTAATTTTCTAATAAATGTATTATTCTCTTGCTTTGTTGAATATATAACTAAATTTAAATCTACTATTTGGAATTAGTATCCCAAAGAGTTAAAATATACACTTACTGTAAGAACAGCAGCAATCTTCTTGGCTACGGATGGGGTAATTTGAAAAGCATGAGAAAACTGCCAGCCTTCTAGATCAAAGATAGCCTTGATACCATTCTGCTGAGTTTCTACCTCCTGTACAATAAGCTCGGATGTGATTAGACTTACACGGAAAACATCATAAGCTGTGAAAACTTTTGGGTCCCACTGTGCTAAAAAAAAAAAAAATTAGAAATAACATATCTCAGTATAGTGTAAAGGTTCAGGAAGATTTACAATGGGAAACTAACTCTTTTGAGACTTAAAAGATCAGTAGAAATAAAAACATGTACAAAGATCATGGATTGAATAGTGGATTAAATTGGTGGTCCAAAACCATGTTCCTGCTTTTCCCTCCATCCTCAGATCCCTAGCGAAGAACAGATTTGTAAGAGCATCAGGGAGAAGAGATAGAATGCAGACTGGATTTGATTGCCAGATGAAGCTACAGCCCAAAACATTCAGGAGAGGGTTGTGGCTAAAGATGAAAATGTCCCCAGGTATGCTCCCAGCTCAGAGGTGTTAGAAATGGGAAAAGCAGGGGCTTTGAGATGATAAAGGATTATAAAGAGTAACTAGGGCCCTATAGTAACCAAAGAGGTTGCTAAGGGAAATGGTTGAAGAACAAATGGGCAGGCTCATGTGTCAGACACCCCTCCGTGGCAGTAGCACATAGCTGCCATGTCTGTACAGGCCAGAACAGTAAGTGTGGGCTTTGGAAAAGAGCCAGGGAAGCACTCCCATAGCGGCCCATACCCAGGAGAAACAACAAAAGATTAGTGTCATTCCTGTCGTCTCCCCTCCCCCCAGCATCCCTGGACAGGCCAGGGCAAGCAGAAATGACAGGAATGGACAGGCAAACAGGTGATCTTAAAAGAAGATACACATGCACTAAGTATTATAACATTTTAAAAATTACAAAAAAGTGGGGAATTGCACTCAAAAAAGGTGCTAAAACCTAAGAGAACAGTTAATACAGCAAGAGACATTAAAAAGAAGCAAAATAGTTTCAGTGAGGGAAGAAAAAGGTAATGTAGGCTATTATTATAAGAACTGGTTATTATTTAAAAGAATCAGTTGAGATTTTGGAAATAAAAAGATGATAATTCAAGCAAATCTCAGTCAATGGGACAAACCCAGAAAAGACATAACCCATGATTGCGTAATGGTTTGGAATACCAAGCTGAGGAATTCTCTGAAAAGAGCCAGGAGTTGGTAAGTATGCATCAAAAGACTCATGCAGCTAGAGACATGTAGAAATCAGAGTTTCAACATCCAAATAATTAGAGTTCTGAAAGGTAATAATGCAGAGAATAGGGAAGAGGGGAAAGAGGAATAACAGTAGAGAAAAATGTTCCAGAGCTGAAAAAAAATGCAAGTCTTCATGCTGGAGATTCCAAGGAGTGCCTAAGAAGAAAATGTGAAAGGGTGGGGAAAAAAAAAAAAAAGATTCATGATTAAGTAATGGTAAAGTTTCAAAATACCAAAGTTTCTGGCTTGGACAACTGGGTAGAATGGTGGTACCACTTACTGAGATAGGAAACAGTGGAAGAGAAATGTTTTGGGAGGAAAAGATCGTAAGTAGTTTTGGACATGTAAAAATGGTGACTGAGAGATACCCAGTTGGACACAGTTGGTATAGGGTGCTGCTCGTATGGATCCCTGGGGACAGGAGATGGTGGGGTGAAAACAGAAATCTGAGAGTTGTTTGTGCTTGTATGACAGCCTGCGACTGGGTTTATTTTAGGTCTATATAGAAAGTAGCACGAGAAGAGGAAGCTGAGACCAGTGCGGGAAAGAATTTCAGAATTGCAATGGTGGTAGAACAGGTGACGCCGACAAAGGAGACTCTGACCCTTAATAGATTTAAATGTTGTTGGGGAGTGTCTACCAGTAAGGAAAAAATTGAACATAGAAAAGAATCAGAAGTATTCCCAGAATCAGAAGTATTCCCAGAAAGGCACAATGGGTTTGCCCTTTGCTTTTTAAGAGCGTCAGCTGCCTCGTAAAAATTTGAGTAATCAATTCATGGATAACACAGCTCAAATATACTATACTACTTCAGACCTTGGCAGAAAGCTACAATGGTGAAAAATATGAACAGAACAATTGAAAATCTGCAGTCAAGAAAATAGTTACTGGCCTAAATTCCTGAGCTCACCAACATAGTTGTCTAGACATGTGCTGTCGGATGGGGTAGCCATTAGCCATGTGTGGCTATTGAAATTTAAACTAATTAACATTAAATAAAATTAAAAATTCAGTTTCTTAGTTGCAAAAGCCACATTTCAAGTGCTCAACAGCCACATATAACTAGTGACTATTGGAGAACAGTTTCATCATCATGGAAAATTCTATTGGATAGAACTGGTCTAGACTCTAAGCTCCTTTAAGACAAAAGAAAAACATGTCTTAACTTCTTAATTCCTTTTCCAGCATCTATTTAATATCTATTGAGTGCTTATCATACATTAGGTAATGCTCTTATTTCATGTGTATCCCACGATTTAATGCTCACAGCAACCCTATGAGATAGGTTTTTACTATGCCTGTTTGATAGAAGAGAAACTGGGGTTACAGGTACATAGCTGCCCATGTAGCTAGAACAGAGCAGAGCTGCAGTTCCAACCCGGGTGTAGAGCTTGTATTCCTAAGAACTAAGCCAGAGTCAAAGCTTAAGACTCACTGTTAAATGTTATTTTTGCTGCTGCAGTATAATAGTCTCAAAAGGCATAAAATTATATCCTCTGGCTTGTAGGCAAATAATGGCAAAACTGAGTTTCACCTTGTGGTGTCCTGATGGACCAGAGAAAAAGGCTCTGTGCATTTTCTCTCTGCTTTCACTGCAGAGATGGTACCTAGGGAAAGGTGGTTATGCTAACATTCCACTGGGAACCTCTACCACAGATTTCCTTTTTTTAGTTTTGCCCATTAATTCAATCACATTTAGAAAATTAATGAATCTTTATCCTACCCTTTCCTTTTACTCCTAAACCTCTTCTGAGTTTTCCCTTTTCATCCTAGAATAATATCTTATTCTACATAACACACAGGAAATTTGCTGCATGCCCTTCTGTTCTGACCATCACTAACCTATGTGTTTTCTTTTATTTAAGATTTTATTTATTTGACAGAGAGAAAGCACAAGCAGGGGGAGTGGCATGCAGAGGGAGAGGGAGAAGCAGGCTCTCTGCCAATCAAGAAGCCTAATGTGGAGCTCGATCTCTGGACCCTGGGATCATGACCAGAGCTGAAGGCAGAAGCGTAACCGACTGAGCCACCCAGGCACCCCAACCTACATGTTTTCTTGATTTTAAAATCTCTTTTAGTTAAAGGGTATACTTAAATGTTAATGTACCACAAGAAACCCTCTCTCTAAGCAATAGAAGACAATTGATGCAGTGTTAAGATATGTATGTATTTATTTATTTACTTATTCATAAAGCTTTTATTTTTAAATAATCTCTATACCCAATGTGGGGCTCAAACTCACAACCCTGAGATCAAGAATCACACATTCCACTGTCTGAGCTGGCCAGGTGCCCCCAGTGTTAAGGAATTTATGATCAAAGGAGCATGCTTGCTCTTTCACTGTCCAGGTATCACTTTTACTTCTTAACTTGCCCCAGGTAATTTATGAACAAGCTTGAAAAAATTCCAGCCAGCCAGTACAGAGCCAGGACACTTGCAGAAAGAGTCCCCTGATGGTTTTAGTTTTATGTTCCTGGAAACTTCCAGTAGCCCAGATAAAATATAAGATGCCCTGTTACAGCTGAATTTCAGATAAACAACAAATAATTTTTTAGTATGTATGGGGCATACTTACACTGAAAAATTATACCCTGTTTATCTGAAATTCAAATTCAAGCTGGACATACCATATTGTCATACAATCTATGTTTACTCACTACATAAAACATAGATACTATCTTTCCTTGGGCCACTCCTCCTCTAAAGAACTTGGGGAACCTCGTTCACCATCCTGGAAGACTGATAGGGCAACGAAAAGATAGGGCAGACATTGTGTTGTCTGTTTTATGGACAATGACTTCATGACTGACCTAATTGTACTTGACACATAAGCTGAAGCAAACAACAGGAATCATTCTACTTGGTCTTCTGGTACCCTAAAGAAATAAATGCAGAGCCTTCTTGCAAGGTCATAAACAGTTGAGTTAGAGGCATGTATCTTATCTATAATCAGGTAGGAAAAGCAAGTCTATAAATATTCTAAAGCTCCCTAGAATATTTACAGATGTAAATTTACATCTTTGTAAATTTACAAAGATAGTTATCTTTGTCCTTTCTGCTAGGCCACAAGAGGATGCTGGGAGCAGCGTGAGTTCTTCTTCATTACATGCCATTTTTAATCACACTCAGGCCGAGGGAAGGGCAGTCACCAACCTACAGGAAACACTAGGAAGGCCTGATGGTGAAAAGAGGAAGCTGTGACAAGAGGGGTATGTGGAATACAGTGTCTTCGGCACTAGCCAGGGATGCCGCTTTCCCACTGGACCTTCTCCCATTCCAGAGAATGAGCCCCTGGCTCCTCAGCCCTGGGTCTTATCCAACTAGCCATCACTCACTCCAGAAATACTTACTAAATACCTACCATGTGCAAGGTCCTGGTTTCAGTGTTAGGATACAGAGGACAGAACAGACAAAATCCATGCTTTCGTGGAGCTTGTGTTATTATGGTTCAGAATTCTTATTGGTTTCCTACTAAGCATTTTCTAAACACTTCACCTTGATCTTTTTCACCTCCCCCCCCGCCCATATTTCTCTACTCTGTTTTCTTTCTCTCTTATTTTATACAGCTGACTGTGTGGAAGAATGGAAGCAAGATTTTCATTGGTTTCTAATTTTCTCACAATTGCCATTTTATTTTTTTAAGGGACATTATAATCTAAATTAAATCTAAGTTAAAACCTGAAAAGCCAAATTCTTAAATATGGACTCCTAGACCTTTCAATATGGCATCCAAAAAAAGAAAGAAAAAGGAAAGCAGCGCTGTATATGACTTACCAATTCTGTAAATCAGAACTTTGCTGCCAGTGGGGTCTCTGGCTCGCAGGACTCCAAGATAACCAGCCTTCAGAAGACCAAGAATACTTCGAGGGCACAGATCTGCACTTATTTCTGGACATTCTGCTCTCCACTTATAATAGTTTTTCAGTAACTGGAAAATAAAATAAAAATTGTCTACGTAGGGCATACATGGTAAGCACTTATAAAAACGGAAGCAAAGCTCTGGCATTATGAAGGGCCCTTACCATCCGTTATGTCAGGATTTTAATCTGGGGTATTTTTCTTTCTTTCCTTTTTTTTTTTTTTTTTTTTAGTTGTAAAATCTTAAGTTCCCTTCAGCAAGGATCTCAGGTGCTAAGACTTCATCACAAATTCAAAGCTGAGTAATTTTGATTTGTCCCCTATGGTTGGTAGTCTCCAAAGATAGCTACCAATAATACCTCCCCTCCTGGTAGACACACGCCATTCGTCCCGTTATAGATGGGATCCACTTGATTCCTCCCCTCAGAATCTGGGCCGGCCTTACATTTTGCTTCAGCAGAAGTGACACTTAGCTAGTGTAGGAAGGCTGGGACTTTCTGCGTTTGCTTTTGGGGACCCAGAAACCACCTAAGAATAAGATTACTAATTAGTCTGTGTGGAAAGAGGCACTGGACAACCAGAGCCCATCTTAGTCTGGTCTCTGCCAAGTTCCCATCTGATGCAATGTGGATCACAGATGAGCCATCCCCACTCAGCCCTGACCAAATGAAAGAATCACAGACAAATAAATAGTTGTGGTTTAAGCCACTAAATTTGGGGGTGATTTGTTACTCGCTAATAGAAAACAGAAACATCCACCTTTAGTCCGTTCTGAAATAAGGAAAAATAGAAATCAAATAAATTAGCTCTACAAATATTTTTGGAGCATCTACAATGTTCTATACACTGGGTAGGCACTTGGGTTACAGCCATGAGCAGAATAAAATGCCTGCTCTCATTGGGGCTGACCCGCTGGTGACAACTAGGTCACCCAGGCCATGTTACGTAATGAAAAGTTAAATCACCAGGCTGCTTCGTCAGAAAAGCCTTGACTCTACCACATAATCACCTGTGTGATGCTGGGTAAATATTTAACTCCTTTGTGTCTTATTTCCCCCCTATCTGCCTTGTGGGGTTAAACATAAAGCATCCCTGGGCATAATGAGTGGTAGTTACCACTGCTATTGCTGTAATAGGAAGGTTATTTGGGTTTATTGCTCATCTGTGTATCTTAGCGCAGGTTTATGTTGAGGAGAACTTGAATTTTTTTGGTTTCATTTTCTTTCCTACAAAAAAGAGTTAAATCAAAGATGCAAAAGAACGTCTCTGTACCATTGCTATACTTTCTACTAATAGGAAAACAACAGAAATCAACTTTGTTAGTTGTGGTATGCATTCCGAGTGGAACAGTATGCCTGGATAGTAGGTCTTGGTAAAGTATGGTCTGAAGGAATCCTGTTGTCTTTTCATTCTAAAAGAACCACTAATAATGGTTACTCTGCACTTACATGTAATACAGATATTGCCAGTATCTTGGAGAATACTAAAATCAAATTATGCATTTAAAGTCTATTATGGTTTAATTTTCCTTTTCAAAATATTTAGCATGCTCAATATTTGTAACATGACAATATGTTTGAGGGGTTTTTTTGTTTTGTTTTAAAGATTTATTTAATTATTTTGAGAGAGAGAGCATAAGCAAGAGGGAGGGGCAGAGGGAGAAGGAAAGAGAATCTCCAGCAAACTCCACACTAAGGGCAGAGCCTGAGGGAGTCCTCCATCTCACAGTCCTGAGATAAAGACCTGAGCTGAAACCAGTGTCAGACGCTTAACCGACAATGCCATCCAGGTGCCCCAACAATATGTCTATGTTGAGTTCAAAGAGGTCTACTAGTGGGGCGCCTGGGTGGCTCAGTGGGTTAAAGCCTCTGCCTTCGGCTCAGGTCATGATCCCAGGTCCTGGGATGGAGCCCTGTATCAGGCTCTGTGCTCAGTGGGGAGCCTGTTTCCTCTTCTCTCTCTCTCTCTCTCTGTCTACTTGTAATCTCTGCTTGTCAAATAAATAAATAAAATCTTTAAAAAAAAAAAAAGAGGTCTACTAGCAATGGGGAATGGAAGTTTAGATGAAAGGAAGGGATGAATTTCATATTTGAGACTCACTGAAATAAACATGACAGGTGTAATCACAAAGTAGTAATGACCCGGAGGAGAAACTACAAATACAAATTTTAAAAGGCAAGCAGAAGGTGAAATTCCAAACGTGGGACACCGGTAATGGCCTGAAGAAAGAGAAAAGCTGACTGGACTGGAGGAGCAGTGACACCATGGTGCGCAGAAGGGAGGAAAAAGTTATTTGTGCCGCCTGCCCCCTCTCTTCTCTCTCTCCCCAATGTTGTCTTTCTAACTTTCTCTATATCTGTTTTTTCCCTCTCATTTCTTCATTTAATAAACTTCTCTGAACTCTTTTTAAAAAGAGAATGTTGCCATGGGTTAAATAAAACTGCAAGGTAGGAAAGAAAAAAGTCCCTATATTAGCCAACAAAGAAATAATTGGTGACCTAAATAGCAATTTCCAAAAGGAGAAAGAACAAAAGGCACATTGTAGATTCTGATATATTCATTCTACTCTATGAGTTTCTCTTCCTCCTCCTCCTGTCTTAGAGGGCATCAGAATAAGTGTTAAAAGAATGTTACAGTGCTCATTACTTTGATAGTTCCCTCAGATATCAAAAGTCTTTTTAATTCTGATTCAAGCAAAACGCTAGAAGCAGCATATTAGCTCTTATATAAAAGTGACGATTTTAATTTCCCATGGAATCATACAAGTCGGAGCTTCATTAAAAGGGATCTTTTAGGTGACAAGCGGGGTCCTAAGCTTATTCATCTCTGCAGAATGCTGGGCACCCAGGAGATAGGTACAAGTATTGAATGAAAGAATAAACTAACGCATGAGTAAACCAGTCAAATTCACATACTTGAAAAACTGACTTTTTCTTAAAGACGCACAAATCACTCTCCCGCCTTTGACATTTAACTTTCGCAAATTGAAATACCTAAACCTGGATCTTTGATCATTACGTTTCTGCAGGCAAATAAACTCAAAATTTGGCTGACATAAATAAGTTATATAAATGACATAAATTGCTATTGAGCAATTCTCAAATCATCAAAAGTCCACAACTACAAAAAAAATTGGCAGCAAGGGAACATTCTTTACTGGAAGGCACCTGTTTTTGCCATAGTTAGGAATAAATAAATGTAAAAAGTTAGGATTTGTTTTAATTATGCTTTGTAATAGAGTCAGTTTCTTCTCACATTTTTCATGTACTTTCAAACAAAATAGCAACTATAGCTGTGCTGCCTTTACAGGGTTTAACGGCGCCATTTCAATTCCTTCTCACAGCCAGTCTGAGAGGTAACAATTGTTACTCCATTTTATGGATAAGACTACTAAAGGTCAGAGAAGTTACACATTTGTTTAAGGGCAGTAACTCTCAGGAGCAGGGTCACTGGGACTGACAGGTGATATGATCAATTTTACACTGAAACTGACACAGTCACTGAAACTGACATGTGATAGGATAATTTTACAAAAGAAGCTACAGGAAGAGTCAGATTTTTTAAAGCTTCCAAGACTTCAGGGAAACTGTAAAAATAATTAAAGGATTAAAAAAACAAAAAACAAAAAAACTCGCCACATGGAGCAAAAACATAGGGAACTGAACTAGTCACTTATAAAAGACAGATATTCACAGGAATCTGTAGGACACACTGAGGTTAACATTGGCAGTTTTATGTTCATTGTTTTGAATGGAAGAAGCAAGTACAGTATACTTGTGAGCACAGGCTTTGCAGAGTTCAACCTAAGTTCAAATCCCTCCTTTACCACTTATTACCTGATTTTGGACTAGAAACCGCATCTCAGTTTCTTCTAAAATGAGATAATAATTAGCTAATCCACGCAAACACTATTTACCCAATAATTGGTGCTCTATAAACTTTTAGAATCATAAAAACTTCATTAATTCACTATAACTTCAAATACAAAAACTAGAATAATGAGAAATTACATTGTAACTGAGGGGCTTATCAAGCTTTCTTCACATACTAAATCTCTAGGGCTTTTCTATTATAAATAAGGGAGTTTGAGTTGAATTATTTGCCTTTATGGAGGAAATTGAAAAAAAAAATAGTTTCACACTCTAAGCCTTTCCTTTTCCTTTCCACTTGGCAGGAAAGTAAGGCAAAGAGTTCACAGACAGAAACTTGATCCCTATCCAGGGGATTTAGACAGTCTTGCTAGCCAATTCCTCAAGGACATGGTGAAATGAAAACAATTCAGGAAAACAAAGAATACAGAAAACAATATATATATAACAGCTTCTGGAAGTAAATTTTATTCCTTCTTGTGTTTAGACATTTCTTTTGAAAAGCAGCTGAAATGAAAGCAGCAAATCACACGCTTTTTTATTATTAGTGATCTCTACACATTAATATGTTTCATTTAAACTGCACTCCTCATAGCACCTAAGATTGTCTTTATATTCAGTAGTTGCTGAGTAAATATTAGTTTATTACCCATGATGCTGGGATACCTGAGTAACTATTTGACAAAACAAAAATAAAGCCAGATTCCTATTTCATTCCTAACATCAAAATAAATCTCAGTAGGTTAGCAACTTCAACATTCAAAAGAGAAGTCATAAATTACTAGAGAAAATATTGGAGAAGAGAAAAGCTTTTAAAACAATCAGAAACCATCAAAGAACAATCTAATCGATATATGTGATTACATAAAAATGTTTAAATTCTGCACAGAAAAAAAAACAGTACAAACAATGTCAAAAGATATCAAACTAGGGCAGTCTTATTTAATACATAAAGATACTTTATGAATAAAAATGTATATGTATATTTTTGTGAACAAAATGCAAGAAAATTAACGAATGGTAAAAACAGCTAACTGGAAAATAATTTAAAATATATTTTAAAAAATATGGAAGATGATTAACCTCACTTATAATTAAACAATTAAACAAATGCATATTGTAATGAGAACTAATTTCTTGCCAAGCGGGTTGACACAGATCATAAGGTTTGATAGTACAGTGTAGGTGATAATATGGGGAAAAGGCACAATTTTGTAATACAAAAGTGATAAAATTAGTGCAAACACTTTGAAGGAGAGTTATATTCATCACCCCTGAAAATGCATACCTCACTTCCTCCAGGAACTTCACAGGTTGAACTTATAAGGATATAATCCTATTTTTGCACAGAGACAAATGTATACATACTATAATATCTAGTCAGTAATAGAAGAAGCCCCACTTGTTTTGTTTGCTGTATCTTGCATACTGCCAGGCAAATTTTAAGAGTTCAAAAAATAATCATTGAACGAAGGAATGAACAGCATATATGGGCATTGCCATTGGTGAGGATAACTCTTCTATCTAATAATGGGGGACTGGTTAATACATTTTGATATAATAAATCCACACACTGGAATAGTACACACACACCCCAAAAAGAATAAGATGTATGCCCACATGCTGGACTAAGCTCATCTCTATGATAAATTAGGTAAAAACAAAAAACAGATAAACAAGGCCAAATGTAAAACACATACATATGCTTGTGTGAACACAGACTAATCTAGAAAGATCAACAGGTACAGTAATTGCTTCTGGGTAGATAACCAGCAAAATGGGGTGGTTTGGGGTGGGGAACTTCTCTCCTTTATTAAGTTCTTTTAGAAATTTACTTTGCACCCTTTACTGTTTATGATTTTTTTCATCACTCACGCTCTTCATTTTTTCGATTAAAAGTCAGTTAACGGCATCAACAAAACTCAAACTAGGTCGTGTTGCTCTTCTGCACTATTCTACCTCCCCTGCCTCCCACCTCCTAATATGACACTGCGTAAGGCAGTTGGTAGAAGGGCTAGATCAGGTTCAATGGCTGAGTGCTTACTATATATATCATCAGGCTCTGTACTGGGTTTGCCTTGTTCTGTTAAATTGGTGAATGCTCAAGCCTCGAAATCAGTGGGGTAGGTAGGCTTTCTCACCATTACTTAACAGAGCAGGATGCTCAGCCCAAAGGGACAGAACTCAAGGTTACATCCATCTTTTTTGATTCCTGTCTTCCCACCGCCCCTTCTTCAACCATCTGTACCATACCTGGAAACACAAAAGAACCATCTCGTCTCACACCTTTGCACTCAAAATATTCTGGACCGCTTCACCGTCCCGACACTTACGTATTATTCTTAACAATGGCACTATTTCGCTAGAATTTGGCTTCAGAGCTTCAGTTTTTCTGGCAACTCCGTTTTCCCCACCACACGTGGAATGATCTGCTACGACGTGATAAATCTGGGTTTCCTACTTCGCAGCTGTCACTTTGTTTCATATCACTGGCTTTGGGCCAGGGACAGGAAAAGGGATCCTCCGCCCCCCACCCCCAAACTGGATAGGTTCGGGAGATGCATCCAGAGCATAGTTCCAGTGTTTGGGGTCAACTGGGCCATCACCCCAGAGCGCTTCAGCTTTTTCCAGGTTTCGCGTTTCCATGACTCAGAGAAACTGGAAGGACCGGCGCGGGATTTCTCAGAACACCTGCAGCCACCGCCCACCGCCCGATGCGTTAGGGGCGCGCACCCTCCCCAGGTTCGGCAGGCAACTCGGCATTTCACAGAGGTCTGGCCATGCCTCTGGTCCCCAGCCCTGCCCGCGCGCGGGGAAAATGCCGCGGGGAAGCGCGCTTACCCGCCAGGCCAGGTCGAGGTCGAAGTCCCGGGCGCGCAGGAACCGCAGCAGGAAGGAGTCGGTGAGTGGCAGAGGCGTCGGCGGAGCGCCCGCCGCCCGGGCCCGACGCCGCAGCTCCGCCAGGCTGGGCTGCAGCAGCGGGGAGTGGTCGGGCAGCGCGCTGAGCTGCAGCCCCGCCGCCGTTCCCGGCCGCATCTCTGCCATGCCGGTCCCGCGCTGTCCGCCGCCCTCATCGGGGCGCTGGGGAAAAGCGGGGACTCCGCGCCACCCTCCGGCCCCTCCTCCGGTGGAGGCTGCCCAGCGCACACCCCCGCTCCCGCCCCGCCGGGCCCCGACCCGCCTCTCACACCCGCGAGTGGGTGGGCGGGCGCCTGAAGCCACGTGGGATCCCCACGGTGCTACTCCTTCTGGAAACCCTGGGTGGCTAAGCCGAGCCTTTCTTTCTCCGGTTGAGGGAAGTCCTGGTGTTCACTGCCAAGGGGAAGATGTCAGAAAGTTTGTTTGCCTACACTGATAGAGATTAGTTGGGGCATTTTTCACACACACACACACACACACACACACTCTCTCTCTCTCTCTCTCTTTCTCTCTCTCTCTCTCTCTCTGTCTCTGCTAGAAAAATTGTTTCTTTTTCTCCCCAGCCCCCCTTTCCTCTCTCTCTTCCTCCCTCCCTCCTTCCCTTCCTTCCTTCCTTCCCTCCTTCCGTTTTTCATCTTGAAGCTGCCAGGAGTCTTAAGAAAACCTTTTAATGGCACTGTGGCCCACTCATTACTGAGCACTCCTTACCCTTATTAATGCTCCAAGCTGACTTCCCACCGCAAACTATTGCCACGGTGGCTTCTAAAATACACATTCCATAACGCCACCTTAAAAACTCAATAGTCTCGGCCCCTTCCTCCGAATTCAGACAGTCTTCTCAGTTGACATTTTATCCTGTTAGTGGCATATACAAATGAAAGTTTAGCGAGTGCCCCCCCAAAAGAAGAAAAAGAAAAGAAAAGAAAGAAAGGTTGTAAACACCATGTACTACCTCCATTACCATGTACCACTGTGTCTAGTCTTTTGACTGACACTCTAAAGATGTATGGCCTCATCTAAGTCATCCCAGGTAATGAGGAATCAGGGAAATGATGTGGAAACCAGAAGGGATGTTAAATTGGGCTTTTCTCTACCCAGTGCAGCTATCCTAGAATTGACCTGGGTCCCCCCGGGAATCCATGGGACTAATTCTTACTAACTCTTAAATATGTAACCATGTGCCAGGTAAATGCTAGAATTGCACAAACAAATAAAACCAAATCTTTGCCTTTAAGAGAGTGGTGGAGAGACTGGCCCCTTCCCTCCTTAAAAAAATAGTTACCGAGTTGCTACTGTTTCCAGACTTTGTTCAAAGTGCAGAGGGTACACCTATAAACAAAACAGGTAGAAACACCTGTCTTCAGGGACTGCTCATTCTTGTGGAGGGAGACAGGCAATAAACAAGACAAAAAATTGATGAAATATGACATGAGAGATGGCGATCAGTGCCATGGGGAAACAAAAAGTGATGAAAGGGGATAGCACCAGCAGGGACGCAGTGATGTTTGAATGAACACCCAGAAGAGGAGAGGAAGGGGTAGATCATGAGAGGCTTTACTCAGAGCTCTGAAATAGCAATATAAGGAAAACCAGTCTTCTCTAGTAGTTTAAAGTGTTTAAAACTGAATTAAGAGCATATATACAGTATGTTCTTTTCCAAAATTTTTTCAACACATTTTTCTACTTGTTCTTAGAAATCAGCATCTGCTTTTTTGAAAGTGGGCAGAAAGTTCAGCTAGAGATAATGAAGACTAACTTCTTTCACAGTGAGGGAGGAAGGCCAATTGAAACTATCAGGTAGGACAGAATGTACATGTTCTTATACAAGAGTTACCTGTCACTGGTATCACTTATGTACAATGTACAAAGTTGGGACACCGCTCAGATAAAATCAGAATCTAGTAATGCAGAGGGTGTCGTCTGGAGTCTACACGGTGCATAATTTTTCACTGGAGCACAGATTTTTCCTACATTGTTTGAGAAACCTTATTTTAAATTTTTCAATGTAATATTTATCATGGAAAATTTTGCAGATTGAGACGATAGTGGTATTAATGGACTACCTGCTTCAGGAATCGGTGCCATTTTGCCAGTCTTTTGTCTGCCTCTTTCACTTTTTTAATGAGCTGAAATATTTTTTTAAAGATTTTATTTATTTATTTGAGAGAGAGCCTGAGCAGGGGGAGGGGCAGAAGGAGAGGGAGAAGCAGACTCTCTGCTGAATGTGGGCTCCATCCCAGGACTCTGGGATCATGACCAGAGCCAAAGGCCAACACTTTTAGGGCCACCCAGAAGCCCCTAAACTGAAATATTTTAAAGAATACTTACAGATCATTTTTTTGCTGATAAATACTTTAATGTGCATGTTTTCTTTCTTCCTTTTTTCTTTTTACTACAATACCTTTTTTCACACTAGAGTTCCACAATAGCATCTAATACCCAGTGCTGAATATTTTCCATTTCCATCTCAGATGTGCAGTCTCCATTCCTCTCTCCCATTTGTGTGGCATGAGGCTGACTAATTGATTTCCCCAATATGCTCCTTGCCCTCTGGCTCCCAGTTCTGTTTGACAGTAGGCACCAACCAGAGATGGGGAGAGTTTGAGGTCAAGGTCTTATTCCCTCAGCTCCCTTCCCATGGGGTTGCAACAAATCAGCTGCACCCTTTATTGAAGGCCACCATGCCTTTGAGGCAGCCCTTTCTAACCCCTGCAGCTACTCCCTCTGAGTTTCCAAAACTACCCACTCCTTGTCCATTCAGGTCCATATTTGTTTGCTAGGGCTGCTGAAACAAAGTCCCACAACCAGTTGGATGAAATGATAGAAACTGATTCTCCCAGTTCTGGAGGTAGAAGTCCCAAATCCAAGTGTAGTCAGGATTGGTTGCTTGTTGGGAGGCTCTGAGGGAGAATCTGTTTCATGCTTCTTTCTAGCGTCAGGTCCTTGCAACAGTCTTTGGTATTCCTGCTTTGTAGCTGCATTGCTCCCGTGTCTGCCTCCAGGATTCCGTGGCCATCTCCCTGACCTCTCTGGGTTTGCGTCTTGATGCTTTCTTCTCAGAAGGACACCAGTCACACTGGGTTAGATTGGACCCTAAGCGAGTATGATCTCATCTTAACTTGACTGTATCTACAAAGACTCTATTTCCAAATCAGTTGATATTCTGAGATTCTAGAAGGACGTGAATTTTGGGCAGAAACCAACCTGGTACAAAATCTAAGGGTGGTAGTGATTTGTGTTCCCCATCATCCCATTGTTATAAACAGCCCCTTTTATTAAGTTTTCCTAAATTGTCGAACAGGAGTATGCCACCTGTTTCTGGTCAGAACCCTATCTACCTAACCAGTCTTGAACATTAAGATGATCAAGATCTCTGGACTGCATTATATAAGAAGCGAGGGGAGTTTGCGCAACTGTGAAGATCGCAATCCTTTGCAAAGGCAAACTGGGTCTGATTATCCTCACTGATAAAAATTGGAGAGCCTGTTTTTAATGTCAATAGCACAATGTTTTTTTGCTCCAGTTAAGATAGCACATTGAGAACCTTAGCTAAAATTGGCATCACCACCTGACTGAGTTTGCAATAACCCACAGTCATATTCTAATACTCATTTGGCTTTTGCTGACTAAAGGAGTTAAGTTAAATAGCTCCAGCCTCTGCAGGTGCCCAGAGATGTGGGACTGCTTTTGTTTGACTGTCTAGAGGATACCAGAACAAGGGCAGTGGAGGGGTGGGGGAAAGCAAGGTGGTCAGTTTCAAGGGCCTCTATTTGCTTTTTCTACTATAATAGCACTTACTCCACCAGTTGTAAACAATATGGGGATTCTGCCAGGCACTAAATATGTTTAACTGCATTATATATTCTGTGAAGGAAGGAAATGACCAGAGGCTCAGTCTTCTATTTTATCAGATCCACTGTTAAATGGACCCGGGTGAAGACTTCACCTATCTCCTGATCTCCATAAGCCCCATTCTGACTGGAGACCATGAAGGTGGTATTTGGGAGCTCTGGGCATTACCTTCATAATGTCTGGTAACCCTCAAATACAGTAAGTATTTCCTTTTCCCCTTGCTCTTTTGCTCAGATAAATGGCTACAGGTACCTCTGGGCTGGACTTGGGGGAAAGATTCATACACCTTCTGCAGAATAGGAAATATCGTAAAGGACCTAGCTTCTTCCTCAATCAAGGATCCCCGCATCTGTGAAGCAGGCGCTTATATAGATGTGTAAACTGGCACTCATTTCTTCTTTTCTGAATCAGGCTTAGCATTCTTTAGCTGTGCATTAAGAATCATGTGGATTAGTAAAGTAAAAATTGTTCCCCTTGATAGGAATATTATCCTCACTTATTGTTGTCAATCATTTATTTGAAAGTGACATGTGTTAAAGCCTATAGAAAAGTTTGTTGATTTAAACAAGGACTTTTATACTCCTACTATATGTCAGGCAATATTCTAAGCTCTTTACAAATATTAACTCATTTGGGAAAGAGTATGCAATAGGAAAAAGACAGTCTTTTCAACCAATGGTGTTCAGAAAACTGGACAGCTCCATGCAGAAGTAATGTTTAGAATTGTTGAATCACTATATTATGCACCTGAAACTAATATAACATTGTATGGTAATTGTACTGGAATCAAAATGGAAAAAAAAAAAACCCAAATGTTAACTCAACTTATTTTTGCCACAATCCTACAACGTAGAGTCTATTATTCCCATGTTACTTTTAAGGAAATTCAGTAACAGAGAAGTTAAGTAACTTGCCTAACATCACACAGCTGGTAATTAATCCAGTTAAGAGTGTTTATAATTAAGACTTAATCACCATGCTATGTTTCATCCAATTTGCAATTATTTTCCTATGAATTTAAATTGTGGAAAGCAGATTATAGAATATATAATTATAGAATTGGCTGTGTCAATGAAGTCTCATTATGAGTGAAAATAAAACCATTGAGTAAATATTAAGTGTTACTAATAACCTACTTTTTCCCCAGATACTGTGCTAGATATTTTACACACATTATTTCTAATTTCACAACAGTGCTGCAATGTGGGTAATATTATACTGATTTAGAAAGGAGAAAACTGGGCCTGAAGAGGTTATTGTTGTAAAACCTGAGGCCACTTGGCTCTTAAATGCTGAGCAAGATGACTAAAGCCATTTCTTGACATGACATAACTGCCTGCCTGAGCCATTGACATATTAGGATCTGTGATCACTTAGATCATTCCTAATGGAACATTGGTCATTGACTTAATTAAATTGAAAATCCAACAGCCAAGGATGAATTCTAGATTAGCTCTACTTACTCAAGTGCATATCTTTTGCTCATTTGGACTCAGAGAACGAAATCACACAATGATTCTCATATTTAATGATAACAGAGGATACAGTGTTTCCTGTGGTAAAGCTGAGAAGTCTGAGCATTGGGGGTACATAAGGGTTTGATTCTTCTTTTCACCAGATATGTGCTACTAAGGAAGGGCTGAGCTGTGAGTCTTAGCTTTCCCCCTCGCTGAATGGGGATGGTTTTTACCATGTGGATTCAAAACAAATGAGATAACGTATGTGAAAGTGTAGTATAACTAAGTAAAAACTTACGATAAGAAATAAGAGCCCTTCTGTTTATTGCCTGTTCATTATGTTTATTATTGATTGATTAATTTATATTTTATTTGTTAATTTATGTTATAATAATAAACAAATTTATTATTTTATGTTTACTACCTGTTTATTGACATGTAGATTCAAAATATATATTTTACTAACTCTACCCCTAACACTAAGAGAACCTAAGTGACTCTAGTCCAAACCCTAACCCTGACCCTCATCCTCACATGCCAGAATGCTTACACACATTCTTTGTTTCATGGCTCTGGCATTGAGCTCTAATTTAGCTGACTACTCATCTACATCAGCTAATTTTGCATCTGCTACTTTGGTTTCTACATCCCCGGCTGAATAATCTCAGGATCACATGAGTGATCTGCTCAGTGTCTATGCTTACTACTGTCCTTTCTGACCTTAAACAGTGACACCTTACTCTATCCCAAATCCCTGAACCTTGGCTCATTGCTGAGGTATGCATTTTCCTGCATTTTACATCTCTGAAACTGGGATGTATCTAAATGGTTTCCTACAATTGCTATTGGTCTGGCCGCAGTTGGGATACGGTAGATGTTGCTTGCCTACATCAGAAGGGCCAGGATGAAGACGGGCAGATGGAATGTGAGTGACCCGGAAGCAAATCCAAAGATGAAAAGAGTGATATAAACTTTTTTTTGTGGTAAAATATTTATAAGGAAATATTTATCAATTTAATCATTCATTAAGTTTACAATGAAGGGGCATTAAATACATTCACAAATTATTTACCACTATCTATACCTAAACCTTTGTTCATTATCCTTGACCAAATCTCTTTACCCATTAACCAATAACTTCCCTCCCTTCCATTCCTGGCAACACCTAGTCTACTTTCTGTGTCTATCAACTTGCCTCTTTTAGTATTTCATGTAAGTGGAATCATATAACATTTGTCCTTCTGTGTCTGATTAATTTGACTTAATATGATGTTTTCTTTTTTAAAAAAGATTTTATTTATTTATTGAGAGAGAGAGAGAGAGAACATGTACATGAGAAAGAGAGCAGAGTAGGGGAGCAGAGGGAGAGGGAGAAGCAGGATCCCCACTGAGCAAAGAGCCCAATGTGGGACTCCATCCCAGGATGCCAGGATCATGACCTGAGCCATACATACAAGCTTAGCCAACTGAGCCACGCAGACTTTCCAGCATAAAGTTTTCAAGATCCACTCATGTTGTAGCATATATCAAAATTGCATTACTTTTTATGGTTGAATAATATTCCATTGTTTGTATGTTACATTTTCTTTATCCATTCTTCTGTCTATGGGCACTGGGGTTGCATCTATTTTATGGCTATTGTTGCTGTGAGCACATGTGTACAACATAAACTCCACAGAAGCTGCAATTGGTATAATCTTGGGGCTCTAGGGTGGCTCAGCTGGTAGAACATGCAACTCTAATCAGGGTCATGAGGTGAAGCCCCATGTTGGGCGTGGAGCCTACCTTAAAAAAAGATTTGTAAAAAAAAAAAAAATAATTGGAGTACTCTTTTATCCCCTGTCAACCAAAAGATTGAGAGGATAGACTAAAAGGTCATGGGCAAGAGATGGGGGCATTGGTGAATCAGATGTAATTATCAGCATTTTCAAATGTAAAATAAAGTAGTTCTACTTAATTGTAAACCTAGCATGGAGTGCAGAACCAATGGGACTTAGTTCTTTTATGGATTCTTTTCAACAAATGCTGCATTTTGATGCTACAAAGGATAATGTGTTGGAAAACCATGGGCTTGTTGACTCTGGATTAAAGAGTCTCTGGATGGGAAGAGTTTAGGAATGCATCAGCCAAAATACATTGCTAATACCACCTTTTGCCAAATCTAAGTTTCTGTACATTCTAAGACAATATTTTATTATACATATTATAAAAGTAAAGATGCATTAAATTATGATGCATTGCTATGGTGCCACAGATTACAATACATCTCCAGATTCCAGCAATGTAAAAATGTGAAAAAAAATATGTTTTAGACTCAGTGAAATGCAGTATTTCCCATTTTATGTATTCATAGGAGTTATGGGGTTGTATATGATAAAAATATCTAAACCTAAAAAAACTCTTCCTATAAACATAAAATACAGTATTTGGGTGATAAGAAAGCATTGTATCATAACACTTTTCTTTCTAAGAGATGCCTAAAATAGCAGTGCCATTTACAATCAATGACATCTTAGCTTTGATAAAATAATAAATCAGTTTTACCTGCACTTTGATTCTGTTCACTTCCCAGTCTTGGGTTAAAGCATGATTCTATCTCCTGCTTACCAGTGTCCATGTCTGTTGCAGTCTTTTATTTAAGAGGTACAACATCAAGTCCTGACAGTTTGAACCAATTAAATCTTTTTAAGACATTGGTGGTAGGGAGGGGCTCTGGAAGTTCTGCATTCTGTTGCCGAGTTCTAGGTGTGGACTAAGTTTTGCAAGCCCTAATGATTTCTGGCCCAGATAGGAACTACAGTGCAACTTTTCTCCTTAACACATAATAATCAAGATTCTATTTCCCAAGCTGGGCCAAACAGTGGAACAATTTACCTGGGGTTTTGTTAAAGACAGAGATTTTCAGGTCCATCCTGACCTATTAATCAGAAACTCCAGAGATGAAGTCTAGAAATCTGGATTATGACAGACATCTAGGGGATTCTTAGGATGAAGCAAGTTTGAGAATCACTAACTGAAGATAGTCTATTTTATCTCCTCCACCTACAGATTTTAAAACTATAAAATTGGCATGATATCAGCCCTGTATCTGTCATACTGGAGTTGTCATACTGATCAAGGAGATATCATGGAGCTGTCTGAACTATTCAAAAGAGATTTGCTCAATAATCTCACCTTTAAAAAATCTAAATTTACCTTGCCTAAGTTCCACTTAGCCTACGTGCAGGAATTCACATCCTCAGTGGATAGTTTTAATTCTGTCCTGTTAAAATACACTCTAGTTAAGGAAATGTTCATAACAATAGCCTAAGTCCACATTTATTAACATAATATCTGGTGGCCTGAATTCCACTCATTTAGGCACAGAGACCTGTTCTGTAAGGCTTTAGATATATAGTTGGGGGTATTGTGCTATTGAAGTTACCCTAAACTCATTTCATCAAAGAGACCTACAAGAAAATATTTGCATAATACCCTCTAGCTCCATCCACATCGTTGCAAATACAAGATTTCATTTCTTTTGATGGCCGCAACAAAATAAGTCAATCAGAGAAAGGCAATTATCATATGATCTCACTGATATGTGGAATTTAAGAAATAAGGCAAAAGATTACAAGAGAAGAGAGGAAAAAATGACACAAGATGAAACCAGAGAGGGAGACAAACTGTAAGAGACTCTTAATCTCAGGAAACAAACTGAGGGCTGCTGGAGTGGAGGAAGGTAGAGGGAAGGTGGGTGATGGACATTAGGGAGGGTGTGTGTTGTGGTGAGTGCCATGTGTTGTGTAAGACTGATGAATCACAGATTTGTACTCCTGAAACAAATAAGACGTTATATTCAAATAATAAAAATAATAATAAATATCAAACTTAATAATAAATAATATTAATATTATATTATATATTATAATATATCAACTAATAATTAACTGATAACTAATTATTGTTAATTAATTAATAACTATTGGTAATAATGACTAATTATTATTAATTAATATATTATAATAATAAATAATAATATAATGATACATAATAAAATAAGTAAATAATAAAATAAAATACATTTTAAAAAGGAAAAAGAAAGAATCTTAAGAAAAATATTAGAACACAAAATTATATATTCACATCTCCTAACAACAGTTTAATCACTGATGCAAGTACATGGATCAGAAGTAAATTTGAAGGGCTTCTGTGTTGAGGACATTGTTAATTTTTGCTATAAAGTTCCTGTGGCTCAGGGGCTCCCGGCTGGCTCAGTCAGAGGAGCATGGAACTTTTGATCTTGGGGTTGTGAGTTCGAGCCCCTTGTCGGGTATGGAGATTACTTAAATAAATAAAACTTAAAACAAGGAAAAGAAAATACTTCCAAACCACAATGTGTAGGAGGAATCATGACATCTCTTAGGAACACTGACCCATATCCTTAACCCACATAGCTTTTTCTTGGTAAAGTTACCAATTCCAGGTGCACGTTATAACTATGATAAATAACGTAGATCATAAAAGGGTGACTAACGCTGAGATCCTAACTTCAACTCATTGCCTCCTTGAGAAATCATGTTTGCCTCAATTCAGCATCCTTGGAATGCCGAACAGATGACTGCCATGTAGTTTCATGCTCACTGAATGTTGAACTGGGGAATGGGATTTTCTATTACATACATACATGCTAACTATGTGCCAGAGATCATACTAAGCACTTCACATGTTATGTCAATACACACTGGCAGTTGGTTTGAGAGAAATCCTGACATCTTCCAGCCCCAGTAATCTCTCTTACTTGTAAAGTGACATCTGTGTTCTAGGCACTGTGCAAAATCATATGAGGATTTATTTTTGACATACTAAACCCAAACAGCTTATTTCAAAACTTAAGTGACAGAGACTCATTCAGTCTCTCTTCCTTATCTAAAAAAAAAAAGGAAGAACTGGACTAGATTCTTCATTAAGTATAAACTTTAAAGCTCTGAGTCCATCAACTGCGATTTTGCTCTCTCCTTTAATACCTTAAATGACAACATTTATATCCATTAGAGAATGTAAAAGTCTTTGCATGGAAGAGCTTCTGTATGGGGGAAAAGTAAAATGAACATAAGTAGCTTCATCCATATAGTTCATGGTATGAATAATGAACACTCCTTCCCTAAGGGATCAGCCATCCCCAGCAAACAGAATGACAACTGCAGAGTGATGATTGAGAAAGGACTTTTATATGAAGGAAGCCATTTCCTGTTCTGTAGCTATTACCTAACAACAGATTAAGAATACAAATAATGCCAGTTTGTCTCATTTTATACATGAATGTGCATACGTAAGTTTTCTGTTATATGAAAATCATTTATATAGATTATCTTATTTGGGAATAAGATTGTCTTATTAGGAATAAATGACTCTGTAAAGATTCTGAAAGGAATGAGGCAATCAGGCATCTACAGTCTGTTTATTCAGTGGTGGCCTTTAGTACCCTATCCAGTGTCGTAAATATCCAAAGACCAACTCTGGCATGTGTTTACCTAGCCTTGCCCTTTGAGTTAGCTCTGGAGCACAACCATGCAAATCATCCAGGTTCAAATAGTACTTCAAAATAGAATTTGCTTTTGTTTGTGCTACATAAAAATTTTATATGTATACTTTTTTTTTATATGTACAAGGGAATATTATCCAACCATTAAAAAAGAAAGAAATCCTGTCATTTGCATGGATAGACCTAGAGGACATTACTAAGTGAGATAAGTAGCACAGAGAAAGACAAATTATGCACAGTGTCATTAACCTGTGGAATCTAAAACGAGAAAAAAGAAACAAAAAACTGCTAATTTTGGGCTTAATTTGTTTCTCTTTTCTAGCTCCTTGAGGTGTAAAGTTATGTAGTTTGAGATTTTTCTTGTTTCTTGAGGCGGGCATTTATAGCTATGAATTCTCTTAGAATTGCTTTTGCTGAATCTTAGTTTTGGTATGTTGCATTTCCCTTCATTTGTCTCAAGGTATTTTTTTTTTAATTTCTCTTCATTTATTTTTGACCCACGGGCTGTTCAGTAGCATGTTATTTAATCTCCACATATTTATAGAATCTTCCAATTTTCTTCTTGTAATTGATTTCTAGTTTCAGACCGTTGTGGCCAGAAAAGATGTTTGACATGATTTCCGTGTTCTTTAATTTATTAAGACTTGTTTGGTGGCCTAACATATGATTTATCCTTGAGAATGTGCCAGGCACACTTGAGAAGAATGTGTGTTCTGTTGGTTTGGATGGAATTCTGAGCTTTTCGTTGTGAGACATTTTTTAAAAATGTGTTTTTTGTTTTGTTTTGGATTTTTTTTTTAAATAATCTCTCAAGTGGGGATTGAATGCACGACCTCAAGATCAAGAGTCACTTGGTCTACTGACTGAGCTCACCAAGCACCCCATGAGACATTTTTTGACTACTAATTCAGTCTTTTTACTTACTCTAGGTCTCTTCATATTTTCTATTTCTTTTTGCTTCAGTTTTGATAGCTTATGTCTTTCTAGGAATTTGTCAGTTTCATATAGGTTTTCTAATTTGTTAGCATACAATTGTTCTCAGTCTTCACTTACAATCCTTTTTATTTCTGTAATGTCTGTAGTATAATTCCCTTTCATTGCTGCTTTTGGTAATGTGAACATGTCTTCTCTCTTTTTTTCTTAGTCTAGCTAAACTTTTGTTGATTTTGTTGATCTTTTCAAGGAATGAAATTTTTAAAAATGTATTTATGTTTTTAGTAATCTCTATGCCCAATCTGGGGCTCGAACTCCTGACCCCCAAATCAAAAGGTACATGCTCTTCTGACTGACCCAGCCAGGTGCCTGCAAAGAACCAACTTTTTTTTTCATGGACTTTCTCTATTGTTTTTCTATTTCCTATTTTATTTATCTTCACTCTAATTTTTTTTTAAAGATTTTGTTTATTTATTTGAGAGAGAGGGAGAATACACTAGTAGGGGGAGGGCAGAAGCAGAGGGAGAAGCAGACACTCTGCTGAACAGGGAGCCCAACAACTTGGGGCTTGATCCCAGGACTCAGAGATCCTGACCTGGACTGAGGGCAGATGCTTAACTGACTGAGACACCCAGGAACCTCTATTCACTCAAAACTTTATAATTTTCCTAAATTATAAAATTTAAGAAATCCACCACCTTTGAGTTTAGTTTGCTGCTTTTTTGTTTTAGAGCAACAGGTCCTTATGGTGGGAAGTTTGATTATTGATTTGAGATCTTTTTTAAATGTACACATTTACAGCTGTAAATTTCCCTCTGAGCACTGTTTTCAATGCATTCCATGAATTCTGTTTTGATATGTTGTGTTTTAGTTTCATTCATTCTGAAGTGTTTTCTAGTTCCCTTTATGACTTTTCTCTTTGAAACATTTGTGGTTAATTTCTACAGATCTGTGAATTTTCTGGTTTTCCTTCTGTTGCTGATTTCTAATTTCATTATGGTCAAAGAAGATACTTTGATTCAATCTTAACTTATTGGCATATTGATTAAATCCTTTTAATTTTTTTATGAACTAACATGTGGTCTATTTAGGAGAATCCTCCATGAGGTCTTTTTTTTTTAAGATTTTATTTTTTATTTATTTATTTGACAGACAGAGATCACAAGCAGGCAGAGAGGCAGGCTCACCACCGAGCAGAGAGCCCGACGCAGGGTTCAATCCCAGGATCCTGGGATCATGACCTGAGCCAAAGGCAGAGGCTTTTACCCACTGAGCCACCCAGGCGTCCCCCTCCATGAGGTCTTAAGAAGAATATGTATTCTGCTCTTGTTGGATGGATTGTCTTATAGGTATCTATTTGGTCCAGTTGAGTTATAATAAGTTCAAGTTCTAATTTTCCTGTTGATCTTCTGCTACACTTCAATTCATTGTTGAAAGTGGGGAGTTTATTTTGTTTTCTTTTATTTTTCTATTTTATTAATATCTCCTCTAATCTTTATTATGTCCTTGTAATATTCATTCTTGTACCTAGGTCTCTGTATGTATCAATGACTATTTCTTTAGATATCTAGCATTATTGGCTTAAAGACTATGAACATTTTTAAAAAGATTTTATTTATTTATTTATTTGAGAGAGAGAGAGAGAGAGAAAGAGCGAGCATGGACTAGGGGAGGGATAGAGGGAGAGAGGGAGAATCTCAAGCAGACTCCAAACTGAGTGCAGAACCTTACTTGGGGTTTGATCTCATGACCTTGAGGTCATGACCCTGGAATCATGACCTGAGCCAAAATCAAGAGCTGGGCACTCAGCCATCCTAGCCACCCAGGTGTCCCAAAAAGTATGAATGTTTTAAAATATCTTGATACATGTTGCTAAACTTTCTTCCAGAAATATCAAGATATTTAATAAATGCACCAGAAGTAGCACTTAGTTTTCCAGTGTATGGAATGTAAGGAATAGTCAGGTCAAGATTTTGATACAGCAGTGCTATATTAATAAAGGATGGGTAGCCAAACAAGAGTCAGATATGTAAATATATCAGTTTCCTATTGTTATTGTGACCAACTGCCCCTAACTTAACACAAATTTATTCTCATACAGTTCTGGAGGCCAGAAGTCTAAGATCAATTCTACTGGGCTACAATGGAGGTGTTTGCACGGCTGCTTTAGTCTGGAAGCTCTTAAGAAAGCCTTTAGTCCCTTATGTTTTTCAGCTTCTAGCCCGTGTTCTTTGGCTGTGGTCCCTTCTTTCCTCTTCAAACCATATCACTCTAGTCTCTGCTTCCATTGTCATATGGCCTTCTCTGACCTTGACTCCTCCTGTGTCTCTCCTATGAGGACTGCTGTAACTAAATCAAGCCCACCCTGATAATCCAGAATAGTCTCCCCATCTCAAGATCCTTAATTTAATCACATCTGCAAAGTCCCTTTTGTTATATAACATTTACAGTTTCCAGGGATTAGGATGTAGATGGTTGGAAGTCATTATTCAGCCTACCAGCCCACTGGCCTTTTATAGACACTACATACATTTATTCACAAGTAATAAAATCTGACATACTTTTTAGTTGCCAAATCTATCTGATGGCACAATATTACAACTAATGGCATTAAAGTTCACTTGCATGATTTTTTTTTAAAGATTTTTTATTTATTTATTTGACAGAGAGAGAGATCGCAAGTAGGCAGAGAGGCAGGCAGAGAGAGAGGGGAGGAAGCAGGCTCCCTGCTGAGCAGAGAGCCCGATGCGGGGCTCGATCCCAGGACCCTGGGACCATGACCTGAGCTGAAGGCAGAGGCTTTAACCCACTGAGCCACCCAGGTGCCCCCACTTGCATGATTGATAGTATTACCAGAAGCAAAGCTGAAGAGTTTATATTAACATGAGATAATTGTGTGATATCTGAAACCATGAGCCAGAGAGATTACTGGTGGACCAATGTACAGCAAAGGGGGAAATTTCCTGAGCCTCGTTGATAAAGGGCTTCTGGGCCAGAACAATTAGGATTTTTGCACAGACTACTCTAAATGTCATACATAATTATATGCATGTAATCATCAGTGTGCCATAATTTTGGATTACTGTAGCTGAATATCTGGAAGTTGAGAACTGCTGGTAATTGGAAAATTACTGATCCAAATTTCTTAAAGCACTATACTGTAAACTAGGCTCCACAAAGCATGGTCCAGATACCTCTAGTTATTTCCAAGGACCTTACAATTATCGGGTTATATTTGTTAAAGAGACCATTGTTTATATTATCATTTAGCATAAATCAATGAATTTTTATTATATTTATATAATATATTTAAATATATATTTATATTAATTGGTTGAAGGAAAGGGAATCACACCTTGAACTACAAAGTAGGATCAAAAGTTTGAGAACTAGTGGATTAAAAAAAAAAAAAAAAGGCAATTCATTCCACTGCAGCATCACCTAGTGGAACTTTAGAAGAAATCAGTTTGCTTTTTTCTCTCAGTCTTGGAAAGGCAAAATGTAAAGTGAATGAAGGTTCATTTAAAAGTATCTCAGTATAGGAGGCCTGGGTGACTCAGTCCATTAACCTTCCAGCTCAGGTCATGATCTCAGGGTTCTGAGATGGAGCCCTGTGGGGAATCCACGTGGAACCCCATGCTGGGCATGGAGCCTGCTTAAAATTCTTTCTCTCCCGGGTGCCTGGGTGGCTCAGTGGGTTAAAGCCTTTGCCTTCAGCTCAGGTCATGATCTCATGGTCCTCAGATTGAGCCCCACATCGGGCTCTCTGCTCAGTGGGGAGCCTGCTTCCTCCTCTCTCTCTGCCTGCTTTTCTGCCTACTTGTGATCTCTCTCTGTCCAATAAATAAATAAAATCTTAAAAAAGAAAAAAAGATTCTGTCTCTCCCTCCATCCTTCTCCCCCACCCCCTCTCTAAGTAAATAAATAAATAAATACTCAATATAAAATGCATTTCCCTAAAGTGATCAAGGAGACTAATATGCTCTATTTAAAAATAAGAAACAACTTTATATTTGTTTTAAAAAATCCCATTTTTTGTAGTTATAAATTGAGAAGTATTCATTTTATTTATTTTCTAATATAAGAAAGAGTACACTAGAATAAAAGTCATTCACAATTTCACCATTCAAAAGTGTGTATCATTTCAAACATTTTTCCTAAGTCCATGTGTATACATTTATATTTATAGTGGAGTTTATGTTGTAATACTGTTTTCATTTAACACTTCTTTCATTTACATTAAGCGGTCAACTATTTATCATAACAATATTCTATGGATGAATCCACTAAAAATAGAAATAAATTGAACATATACTTTGGCTAACTAGCAAGAGCAAAAAATTTAAAGAAGACTGCCTCCAGTCTGAGTATGAATGAATTTCCACCAAGTAGCTACTCAACAGCTCAATTTATTGAAGACCAGTTTCTTCCCAATAAAAGAACTGGAAATGAAGTTGACTTCTATAGTGCTGATAGGAATAAATGACACATAGTACAAATAAAATAATGAGAACCTAGAGAGATTATCAGTAAATATAACCATACCTATGTTTGTTGACTCAGACTAAATAGACACAAAAATCATTTAGTAATGATGGAAATTAATTTCATGATTATTAGAATTAACCTATCACAACTAAGTTTTTTTTTCTTTTTTTTTTTAAAAAGATCTTACTCATTTATTTGACAGAGATCACTGAGAGGATCACAGAGAGAGCAGGCAGAGAGGCAGGCAGAGAGAGAGGAGGAAGCAGGCTCCCCCACTCAGCAGAGAGCCCAATGTGGGGCTCGATCCCAGGACCCTGAGATCATGACCTGAGCTGAAGGCAGAGGCTTAACCCACTGGGCCACCCAGGCGCCCCTATCACAACTAAGTTTTAAAACTCCTTTATTACTGGGGCACCTGGGTGGCTCAGTAGGTTAAAGCCTCTGCCTTCGGCTCTGGTCATGATCTCAGGGTCCTGGGATCAAGCCCCACATAGGGTTCTCTGCTCGGTGGGGAGACTGCTTCCTCCTCTCTCTCTCTCTCCCCGCCTGCCTCTCTGCTTACTTGTGATCTCTCTCTGTCAAATAAATAAATAAAATCTTAAAAAAAAAAACAACTCCTTTATTACTGGGGTGCCTGGGTGGCTGGGTTGGTTAAGCATCCAACTCTTGATTTCAGCTCAGGTCCTGATCTCAGAACCATGGGATTGAACCCCATGCCATGCTCCATGCTCCATGCTCAGCGGGGGAGTCTGCTCAAGATTCTATCTCCCTCTCCTTCTGCCCCTCCCCTGTGCTCCTTTCCCTGCTTGCACTCTCTCTCTCTTTAAAATAAATAAATCATAAAAAAACTCCTTTATTACAGTTAGTAGAATTTTTACGAATTAGTAGGATTTGTTTAAAAATTAAATTGTATTATATAACTCAATAAAATGTTTAGTGTTTATATACATTTTATTATACTGTCAAAAATTCAGCAAAAGTGTGTCCAATATGTATAATTTTATGGAATTTTAAGAATGATGTCACTTCAACTTTCACCTCTCTGTGGGTAATTGCCTTATCAATGTCTAATGTCCTACTTGTCACATCAAATTTGGGGTATCTTCATCTATGAACATATTTAGGGTGTTTGAAAAAATGAGGTTAACTGTTAATATCGTTACATGTATTTTTTTTAAGATTTTATTTATTTATTTGACAGAGATCACAAGTAGGCAGAGAAACAGGCAGAGAGAGAGGAGGAAGCAGGCTCCCTCTGAGCAGAGAGCCCGATGCGAGGCTCGATCCCAGGACTCCAGGATTATGACCTGAGCCGAAGGCAAAGGCTTTAACCCACTGGGCCACCCAGGCGCCCCTCATTACATGTATTTTTAAATTTTAACCAATGTATATACAGTGAATATTTATATAGTTTCCACCACTCCTTTGTTATAAACTGCCCTAATCATTATCTTTATGCATCTTTTGCACCTTTGCCTGTAAGTCAGATTATTTCCTTAGGGTAAACTCCCTAGACATGAAACTGTGGAAGTGCAAGAACTTTTGAGTAGAAATAATGTCAGGTCTCACAGGACTGTTCTGTACAGCCTCACTCCACAAAGGCAGGTATAAGACCCCCTCCAAGAAAATTAAGCTAAGCAATTTTAGGGTGACCCATATTAAGTTACCAAGAAAGCCACCTCTCTTGTGATCTAACTAGACCCAGGGATTGTGTTGACAATAGCTGAATGAATATTTGGAGTATGTCTTAGCTCGGGCTCTCTGGCAGGAGCAGCTGAGGCGGCAATCTACTTGCTGGGGAGTGGAGGTGGGCAATGTAAGGGATTGCTCTCAAGAACAGCACCCCGAAGGGACCAGGGAAACAAAGCTGGCAGAAGGTGAACCATGTTGCTGCTGCTGGAGGAAAGCTTCAGTCAATCCCTGAGTGAACTCTGGAGCTGGTTCACCCTTCAGAGATAAGGGAAGGAGACCTGTGCCCCCATCCCTGTTCTCTTGGAACACTGAGAAGCCTAACAAAAAATGACTTCTGAATGAAGGCCACTATCTCTCAAAGGAGATAGACAGTCCAAGGAAGTACACGGAAATTCAGGTTCAGAGTCTCCTTAGGATTTTTTGAAAATTTCTTTCCAAGGCATATATAAATGAGAGCTTTAGACTCCGAGATTCCACTCAATGTAAGAAGCATGGTAACATGGCTTCAGAAATTTCAACCTGTAGGGGTCCCTGGGTGGCTCAGTCGGGTATACACCTCCTTTCAGCTCAGTTTATAATCCCAGTGTTCTGGGATTGGGCCCTATGTCCGGCTCCCTGCTCAGCAGGGATCCTGCTTCTCTCTCTCCCTCTGCTGCTCCCCTGCTTGTGCTCTCTCTCTGTGTCAAATAAATAAATAAAATCTTAAAAAAAAAAAAGTAGAGTGCATACAGGAAACTAAAAATCAACTGTACTACTGTTAGAAAGATCAAAACATCATAAAATACACCACAAAGAGTTGTGAGGCTGGTAAAATGAAGTGTATTCAACATTGTTTTGTCCCTTAATTTTTCTATGGATTCCAGATGAAGTTGGAGAAATTCTGCTGGTTTTCCTTTTAAGAATTTGAATTTATTTATTTGACAGAGAGAGAGAGAGAGAGAGCGGGAGAGGGAGAGAGAGAAAAAGAACCCACACTGCACCGGGAGCCTGATTGGGACTAGATGCAGGACTCTGGGATCCTGATGTGAGCCCAAGGCAGACACTTAATCCCCTGAGCCGCCCAGGCGCCCTCTGCTGGTTTTCTTGATGTTTTTTTCTTTAACATCATTCTCTCTTTTGTTTTTTGTTTAAATAAGCTCTCTACCCCTGTCGTTAGAGGGAGATCAAGAGTAGCCATGCTCTACTGAGTGAGCTCGTCAGGCGCCCCTTTGTACCATTCACTTCTGAATCCCTAGAACAGCATCTGCATTTTCAAACACAATTCTATGTCTTCGATTGGAGTGTACATGACAAACTTTACGCTCTGTATTGATATACCTGAGAGATTCTGCACCTTTGGTTCTTTTCTATTTGTAAGGAATTTATTTATTTATTTATTTATTTGTTTGTTTGTTTGACAGAGAGATAGAGAGGGCCAGAGAGTACAAGCAAGGGGAGCAACAGAGGGAGAAGGAAAAGTCTGATGTGGGGCTCGATTCTGTAATCCTGGGATCATGACCTGAGCTGAAGGCAGAGGCTTAAGCCACTGAGCCACCCAGGTGCCCCCTAACTTTGCTGCTTTTCAATGTTTATCTGGTGCTTTCTCAACTTCTCTAGCTACGTTGGGATGACATGTTGATGAACCTGGCTATCTGGTTTAAGAAGATATATTTCACTTCTTCCTCATCTTTGGAACGGAGACATAGCATTTTAATTTGCCAGAAATTATCATTTTCACTTGATGTAGTCATCAGGAATTGCTCTGATTGTCAGCTCTTCTCAGCACATTCCTGGACCACCTGTTCCCTCATATCAACCTGCGGGGCTCTGGCCAGGCTTCCTTGCCTCCCTCTCCCTCTCAGGTTCTTATTTCCATAAGCCAGGGCTCGGAAGGCGTAGCTTCACAATATATTCTGACCTCATTCAAGTCCATTTCTATAAGAGAAAAGAACAGCTTTTTCGAAGAAGCCACATAATTATGGTGAAAGCGTCTGCCGATTACCTATATTACAGGCTATTATTATTTTCATTTCACCTTTCTTAAACTGTAGGATTGAACATTTTTCACATTTATTGGTTATTTGAGTGTCTTCTTGTCTTTGTCTTTGCCCATTTTTCTATTGGAAATGCATCTTTCTTCTTACTGATTTGTAGATTAGCTTTATCCATTAGGGATATTAACCCATTTTTCCTTAATCTGTGACTTATTTTCTAATTAAAAAGGTAAAGATAGTTGCATGTGCCAAGGTCGCCTCAAATTTAATTTCTGCAACAGAGTGCAACGTTCTCCTATCACATACTGGCATCAATTTAATATGTTTGTAAAGCTGTCCACAATAACCCCTTTCTTCTAATTTCCCAGGCTAGAATCTTCTAAATGATCTTTAACTCTTCCTCGTGCAAAGGCCCTTATATCTGCAACCTATCTCCAGATCTGTCATTTTTTTCCTCAAGGCAAATTCCTTTGTCATACCCCACATCTGTTTTTGTTTTTGTTTTATACCTCCTTAAGCAAATCCCTTTCTCATGCTTTAGTTATAGCAATGTTATAGAACTGATCTCCCTGCCTCTGTTATTCCCCAAAGATAAACAATTTTTCTTCTTTAAATCTCAAAGGATACTTGTATAACTTGGGGATTGACCTCAGGCAGGGAGAAATGAGCTGCCTGAATTCCAAAGAAAATGTAGGTCTTAGATGTTTTTAAGCATGTGAAGGAAGGCTGATGATGGTATCATTTTAAAAATGTGGACATACAGGTCAAAAAGAGGATCTGGAGGCATAGAATTACAAAATCAAAGAATTTTAAAGCAAGTTGAACAGATTATGTTATCAAAATCATTCATCTTACAGGTGAGAATATAGGAACACAGAGAGACTGAGTAATTTGTTCAAAGATACAACTAATTATTTTATATTTATATACTTACAAATTATGTATATTATAAAATACACACAAGCATTTATGGTGTAATGTAAATAGAAAGTAAATACTTTAAAAACAGTTTTATTTTGTCTTGATGGTACAAAAATTCTTTTTTTTTTAAGATTTTATTTATTTAGTTGATAGAGAGAGATCACAAGCAGGCAGAGAGGCAGGCAGAGAGGGAGGAGGAAGCAGGCTCCCTGCTAAGCAGAGAGCCCGATGTGGGGCTGGATTCCAGGACCCTGAGATCATGACCTGAGCCGAAGGCAGAGGCTTAACCCACTGAGCCACCCAGGCGCCCCATGGTACAAAAATTCTTTTTGCTATTACTATTAATAATGTTTTCAGTGAGTGGGTTACCACTTTGAGAGAGAGAGGGAGCACAAGGAGGGGGAGGGGCAGAGGAAGGGGGAGAAGCAGACTCCACACTGAGCAGGGAGCGGATGCGGGCTTGATCCCAGTACCCTGGGATCATGACCTGAGCAGAACAAAGGCAGACACTTAACCAATTGAGCCACCCAGATGCCCCTTGGATTATGGATTTTTTTTTATAGCAACCCAAAAGTCAAGTTGTAAATTCAGCTTATTTTGATACTTGGTTATTTTAAAAAGAATGTATTACACAGATATGTAGATCCAATACTCATTTTTCAATTTGATCCACTTATTCAGAAGTTTTTTATTGAAAATTATTAGTAAAAAAATCTACCTTTCTTAATGTCAATTAACTGTTCTTGACAAGTAATTGGAAAATGCTGTACTTTTAAATTTTAAAAAAAGTGAATCCCATGGATATGTCTCATTTTAAAGTGGGAGTATTGAAAGGAAGTTAGAAAAAATTGTTCTCAAGTTTTCTAAGTATGCAGAGGTAAGAGAATTCTTACAGATGATATATTTATATATATTTCAAAATGAAATAAAAGAATTATTTCCAAACATTCATTTTCAAAATACTTTTGTTTCTTTTTTTGAAAAAACAAAACAAAACAAAACAAAAAAACCAAAAACTGCTTTTGTATTTATATTTAGAATGTTGTATGAGGGTGCCTGGCTGGCTCAGTCAGAAGAGCATGAGCTCTTGATTTCAAGGTCGTGAGTTCGACCTCCATGTTGGACGTCGAGATTACATAAATAAAAATAAAAAATATAAACTTTAAAATGTCATATGAATAGACAGATTAAATGTGTGAGTGTTTTTAAGTAACCACTAGGTGGAGTAGTATTAAAAGTCACATCAAAATTGAGGTCAGCATAGTGGGAAAATTTTTTTTAACTTTTTATTGAAGATTAATATATATACACACCATGTACAAGTAATTAACTCCAAAAGGACAACATACCCAGATATTAGAGCTAAAACTGTAAAAATTTTATAAGAAAAACGTGGAATAGCTTTATAGTCTTGGTTTAGATTAAGATTTCTTAGGACAAAAGAAGCATGAATCATAAAAAACAAAATGATAAATTAGACTTAGTAAAAAAAAAAATTCTGGTCTCTGTAAGATACTACAGTGAATAGAAAAAGAAAAGTCACAGACTGGGAGAAAATGCTTCCCAAACATATGTCTTATTAAAGACTTACAACCCAAATATATAAAGAACCCTTACGAGTCAGTAATAAGGAAATGAACAATCTAATAAAAAGAGGCAAAAAGAGTTGGACATATCAATAAGGAAGAAATGTGGATGGCAAATAAGCACACGAAAAGATGCTCAACATGATTCACTACTAAGGAAAAGCCAATTAAACCACAATAACAGCACTCTCTCTCCACAGCTACGAGAATGTCTAAGATTAAATGGGCTGACAGTGACAGGTGCTGACATGGAGCAAGTGAACTCTCATATGTTGTTGGTGCCAATGCTGAATGATACCGCCATTTTAGAAAAACTGCTCAATGGTTTCTTCTAACATGTACTTACCGTACCACCCAGCAATCCCATTCCTTCCTATTTATTCAAGAGAAATGAAAACACTGCAAAGTTTAGTGGACAAATGTCTACTAAGGAGCAAAATTTGAAAAAAAAAGTGCTCATTAATTGGTAAATGGATAGAATATCTATATAATGAAATACAACTCAGCAAGGAATAAAATTCAACCTATGCAATCAAATGGATGAATCCCATGATTCACATGAATAACACAATGAATAACTTATCCTATAAATGTCATTCTGCAAGTGTGTGATATTATCAGAAAATTATGGGAAGGGGGATTACTGGGTCAAAAGCCACATGCATTTGAAATTTTGTCATTTGGATAGACGTTTCAAAATTGCCTTCCTTAGGGGCTGTACGAACTTGCATTCCCACCAGCAGTGGAAAACACTCCCATTTCCTCACAACCTCATCAAAAGAGTAAGTAGAATTTGGGGATGATGGCTAATCTCCCAGGGAAATGGTGTCTCAGCAGGGATTTGGTTAATATTTCTCTTTACACAGAAGCTCCAATATATTACCTGGTCTTCCCCCTGCTCCCCTTACGCAGCCCCTGAAGCTCTCACACATTCCGTACCATGGTGTTCTGAACCTGCCATACAACTTCATACCCCTGGGCAAGTATACAGATGGTTCCCTATGCCTGGAATGCTCTCACCTCCCCCACCTGCCCAGTGAACCCCTGCTTATCCTCCAAAACTCGCACACATTTGTGAAGCTCTTCTTGATGCTGCTTCCCTCTGAGCTACGGTTGAACTTCGTATGCACAATCCAACATGTCATGGTGAATCGTAATCCTTTTTTCAAGTCACTGCAAGCTTCTGAGCAAATTAGAAAGTGTCTCTAAGTTCTACAAGACAAGGGCTTCGATTCATTCAACTCTTTATTCTCAGGCGTTGGTAGGGTGTCCGGCACAAAGGAAGACCATGGCAAATGTGGGCTGATCTGAAGGAAGGGTCTCCACAGGAGCGAACATGTTTCTGTTAAGTACCTTTTGATGAATAAAGGCACATCTAGGAAGGAAATTTTCTGATGAGTCAATCTAACACTATAATTCTGTGTTGAAGGGTGATTTGTCCCAACAGCTCCTCCTTCATGTTTTCTTTATTTTATTTTATTATTTTTTAAAGATTTTATTTGACAGACAGAGACACAGCGAGAGAGGGAACACAGCAGGGGGAGTGAGAGAGGGAGAAGCAGGCTTCCCGCCAAGCGGAGAGCCCGATGCAGGGCTTGATCCCAGGACCCTGGGATCATGACCCGAGCCGAAGGCAGACGCTTAACGACTGAGCCACCCAGGCGCCCCTCCTTCACGTTTCCAAAATGAAGATTTATGTTATTGGACTGGTAGCCCAATAGGGTCAAGAAACACACATTATGGTAGAAGGTAGAAGGAGAGAGCAAGCATTTTCATTTTATGTTGGACTCCCCCATCTATAAAGTTTATAGGGCACAAGATGATCTGAAATGCTGGCATAGAAGAAATTTCCTGCCTTCTGTGACAGCTTAAGGTAGGGGAAATGCTCTTGATGGCACTGCAAAACAAGGTATGGGAGAACATTTGGCAGATACTCTTGAAGCGAGCACGGGTATCTGGAATGTGCCCCTCACAGAACCACTGTCTGGGCCTCTAGTTTGGACAGATGTGCCTGTCCTCTCATAGAAGGCCTTAGATCGTGAGTCCCTCATCCGTACCAAACACAAATCTGTACATTGGTTTAAGCCGAAAGACCAGGAAGAATCCTCATTATCTTCCCAGCAAAAATATAATGCCTGGAAATAAACAATTTTATATATCTATACCTCACAAGCTAAGCAGGGAAGATGCATTTCTCACCCTTCGTGATCAGCATAGAGGCTTTTGTGTAATTTATGGATAATGGGTTAATAAAGACAAGAAGCATTTCCTTATGACACAAGGCCACGTCTACAGAATGAGCACAAGGGAAAGACAAAAAAGAACTGTTCTATGCTACTTAACAAATATTTGTTAAATAGCCATGTGTTAGGCATCATGGTAGGCAATGGGGAGAAAAAGTTGAATAAAATATAGTCCACCCCCTAAAGGAGCTTATAATGTAGTTCTAAGGATGAAACCAACTCTAACATCATACATTTGTACAATGCTTTTAAGTTTACAAAGTACTGTCATGTATTGCAAATTCACTGCTCTGTCGCCTTTCCACACCACCAGAACATGGAGGCAATCAACAAAAGGCAAAGTGCTATGGAGAGTCAAAGAGAAGAGATTCCTTGTAGGAGGGTGGTAAGGACTGGGTAAGAAGTGAAAACCTCATGAAGAAGAAAACATTCTAGATGAGCTTTGAAAGGTGAACATATTTCATCAGACAATGATTGGTGTCATTCCTTATAATAAATAACTTATGCATATGCGTAAAGTCAAGAGGATGCTAGAGACAAATTTTGAGGAAGCCCAAGGAATGTAATTTGACTGCAATGGAGTATCAGAAGAAAATAAAACTGGAAATAAAGTCTTGGGAATGTATGCTTAATTTTTTGAGATTTAGGGCTAACAAATAAAATGAACGAATTATGCTTTAATCTGAGGTAGGGAATCAGTTTAGCTACTTTGAAAAAATTCTTCATTTATTTCAAGCTATGTTTCCTAGATCCCCATCAAAGTCACTTGATCTTCTATGTCTCCCTCCCAAAATATTACCAAGGTTCCCCTTTTCCTCATCAGTCACTGATCAATTCATATACATTTCTCCTCTGCTCCCATTCCCTTCCACAAAGCAGTTGTTTCTAGGATGATGAAATTTTATTGTTCTTTTGTTTATTTCCTTGTTTGTGGTTTCTGATTTCCTGTAATGAGCAGAAGTGTTTTAATAATACAAGCCTATTGGGGCGTCTGGGTGGCTCAGTGGGTTAAAGCCTCTGCCTTCGGCTCAGGTCATGATCCCAGGATTCTGGGATCAAGCCCTGCATCGGCCTCTCTGCTCAGCGAGGAGTCTGCTTCCTCCTCTCTCTCTCTGCCTGTCTCTCTACCTGCTTGTGATCTCTGTCTGTCAAATAAATAAATAAAATCTTTAAAAAATAATAATAATACAAGCCTATTTTTGAAATAAAATGTTTATTAATACCTTAGATTATATCCTCCAAGTTTCTTCTATATAAAACATAAATGTTATCTTTCTGTAATCTAATGTCATGTGTACCTTTTGGCAATTTACCAATTATTGGATATCTAGGTGATATGAAATTTTTGAAATGATGAATAGTGCAGAGCAGTTAAAATTAGATGAAAAAATTAGTATTAAACAGTACAGTCCCGAGGTTCCTGGGTGGCTCAGTTGGTTAAGCATCTGCCTTCGGCTCAGGTCATGATCACAGGATCTTAGGATGGGGTCCTAGGTCGGTCTTCCCTGCTCAGCAGGGAATCTGCTTTTCCCTATGCCCCTCTCCCTGCTCATGCTCTCTTTCTGGCTTGTTCTCTCTCAAATAAATAAAATCTTAAAAAAAAAAAAAAAAGAAAAAGTACAATCCCGCTCCTGGGGGTCAAAGAAAAAGCAAAATAGGCAACAATTCTTAAAGATGCAGAAAATGTTACAAGACCACCTCCATGACCAAAATGACACCTTGTCCAGCTTGCTTTACGCCAAACCACCTTTGGCCAAATTATTTCCAGCTGAAGAGTAATGCTACACTATGTAATGAGCAGTGTGCTAGGCAATGATGACATCAAGATGAAATCCCTTATCCTTATACTCAAGGAGCTTAAAGAACCAGGAAGGAATATGGGCAGCACAAGGGATGCCCAGGTTACTAAGGTACACAGAGAAAGGTATCTGACTGCACCTGATAAGATCAAGGGATACCCGGCAGATGGTATCATAAGAGAGCCCTGAAGGATGGATAGGCAGTTTCTCAAAGAAAGGGCTGGGGAGAAAAGAAGTGTATAAGAATTTCAGGGCAGAAGCAACAGCCTATGCAAAGACACAGTCAAGAGTAAATATGGCACGCTGAGAGAGTTCTACATGAATATTGAGGTTAGCAGGTAGGAAAATGTCTCTGTATGAACTGGTGGGAATTAGAGGGAAGATGGCAAGATAGAATTCTAGAAAATGACTGTGCTCGGTATAGTACTCTACAGTGTGGAGAACTTACATTTTTATTTATGTGTAGTTTAGTTTATATCTTAAAAAAATTCTTCTTGTAATGTGACTTATATTAGACCTAATGATACTGCAATAATACAAATATACAAATGATTAAAAATAAATTTGGCTTGAGGGGGGCACCTGGTTGGCTCAGTAGGTAGAATATGGGACTCTTGATCTCAGGGTCATGAATTCAAGCCTCACATTGGGTGTAGAGCTTACAATGAATGAATGAATGAATGAATGAATGAATGAATACATAATATATCAATAAATTTGGCTGTATTGGGGATAAATGCTCAAAATTGTTTTTCTGGGTTCAGTGAAGCTTGGAGACAACTGCTCTAGGTGAAGGGAAACCATGATGGGCTTGAAGGAGGGGGGATGGCAACAAGATCTGAAACTTAGGCAGCTGGGTGGAGAAGGGTGGATGGGAGAGAGCATTTGGGGAGTTCAGAGGCATTAGTCAAAGTGATAAATGATGAGAGCCTGAACTAGGAGGAGGGGATTGGCGGGACTGACGAGATTCAGATAGAGCTTGGTAAACTGATGTTTTGTGCAATGCAGAGGGAAAAATGGATAGAAATTACAGAAACAGAGAGAAGAGGATGGATGCTGTGTGAAGCAATGACAACAGATAAGCCAAATCAGAAGTCAAATGCAGAAACCATTAATTCAGCAATATCACAGGATGTATATTCTGGTGTAATATTTGTTTGTAATATTCTCTTAATGCAAAAATGCATTTTAAGTCCTAAATGTCCAGCCCCACAGATATGATACAATAAACGTGTTGTTGGCGGCTGCTGACCCAGAAGTAAACACACAGTATCATATTCTGATCAAAAGAAACGTGTGAGATGTAATGAATTCCAGTGGAAGTGGTTTAAAGTTCTGAATTCATTTATACATGTAGAAAACCATAAAATGTTGTGAAAGATAATGACATAATTACAGGAGCAGAGTCTCCAAAACCTTCAGAAAGCTCCCATCTAGACACAATATAAAGCTACAGATAATGTCTAGAAATAGGCACAGGGTGTAGGAGTGAAACAGTTTTACTCATCAGTCATTGCAAGTTCACTTGGCACATTGTGATAGAATGTTATTTTAAATAATGGGTAAACTTTCCCTCTTGCTTAGACCTAAATAGGCTCCATCACTTTATCTTCCAGCCAACTTACCTAGCAAAGAAATCACATAATAAAAACAAACAAAACTTCCTTCAAGCCCAAGGCTCTTCTTCCCTATGCCCACTACTCTCTAGCTATGCTGCATTTCACTGCTGGGCAGGACTGGCACTCAATAAATATTAATTGAATGAAATTGAGCCATATAGACCAAACCTACAAATCAGGGATATTGGGCCAGAATCTTCATCTACAGAGTCTTATGTGTGAGAAATGAAACTTAATTATTCAACTTGATTTCTATTTCCTTTTTTAAAAAAAGATTATATATATATATTTTTATTTATTTATTTATTTATTTATTTATTTATTTTTAGTAGGGGGATGCATATGAGTGGGAGGAAGGGCAGAGGGAGAAAGAGAAACAGACTGTCTACTGAAAAGGGAGCCTGACTCAGGGCTCGATCCCAGGACTCCCTGATCATGACCTCAGCTGAAGGTAGGCGCTTAACTGATTGAGCCAGCCAGGTGCTCCTTGATTTCTATTTCGAAGCATCGTTTTACCCGGCTGGCACAAAGTTTATCTTGGTCTATTTAGTATCTTTCCCTCTGTTTCTCTAGTATTTGCATAAAGTCAGGATACTGAGATGAATTCTCATTTATCTGCTGTATCATCTGTCCCCTCAGTCACTTGAGATATCAATTTGCATCTGGCCACTTTGAATTAGTCCAAAAAGGTTTCTCTGGAGAATTCCCTTCCCTATTTTATGACTCTTTTGAGCAAGGGTTTTTTTCCTCTACCTGTCACTGTCCTTGGGCCCATGGGACTCATTCTGTTACCTTGGTACTGCAATGGGCACTTAAGGCTTTCTCTGGGCCCTGTTGCCTCCTTGGAGCTTGGCTCAGAGGTAAGCTCGGAGCTCCAGGGGGTGGGGACCTCTCACACCCTCTGGCCTGGTTCTACACCTGTCACTCAGCAGGGACAGCACTTTTTTCCTAGGGCACCAGCAACATGTGTCATCTCCAACTCCTGAAATTCCTTTCAGCCCTGGGGATTCTCGTTTGTCAGTGTGCACAGAGAGACTGTGGAAGAGAGCGAGAGGAAGCTGTGTTCTTGCTGATGCTATCTTTCCACTCCTTTGTCTATTCATTAGGATCTTGTTATCTCTAGACCTCTGCTTTTATTTACTATTTTTAAAAAGATTTAATTATTTGGCAGAGAGGGGGGAAAGAGTGAGAGAACAAGTAGGCAGGGAAGCAGAGGGAGAGGGAGAAGCAGGCTTCCCGCTGAGCAGGGAGCCTGATGGGGGTCTTAGTCCCAGGACCCTGGTATCATGACCTGAGCTGAAGGCAGAGGCTTTAACCCACTGAGCCACCCAGGTGCTCCTCTGCTTTTATAACTCAAAGACTGGAAAGAGAATCCTTCCAACTCCCCACAGCCACATTCCTTCCCTGAGTACAAACAGAAAAGCCTAGCTTCTGCTTAAATATGGAGACAGGACCAAGGGGATACAAGGAAGTGTTGACAAAAGAGAGAGGGTTTGGGTGAACACTGATAAATATTGCAAAATTAGTATTCTGCTTCAGATTCATAAGTAAAATCTTGACTCCTGAATGAAATATTTCTCATGGGTTACTAAAAAGGAATTTGGGATTATTTGCATTTCTTAATCTGAGAATGAGTTAAAATGCAATCATCATGGTGTTGTATAGGAAAATTGCCTGGTGTCTTCTTCGAAAGAATATTGGCTAAGTGCCTCCTTGACCCAGATGCTAGACAAATGCTTCTCAAAACCCATGTGACATAGGCATGGTGATCCCATTTTTAGAATTAGGAAACTGAGCAAGTGTTAAAAAACTTAAGTTCACGTAGCTTTTCAGTGGCTTGGCAATAATTTGAAGCCAAATGCATATAAGTGGAAAAATCCACGTGTTCTCTTTATTTTTCATTGTCTCTCACAGAATTCAGGATTCCTGAATCGCATTGGTCCAATATAGTATTTTATTATTTTTTTCAGGTTTTTAAATTATTTTTTTAATTCCCCCCAATAATTCTGATTTTCTTTTTCAATTAAGTTCATCTGATACTCTTGTTTTTTTAAAAGACTTTATTTATTTTTTTTTTTTTGACAGAGAGACACACGGCAAGAGAGGGAACAGAAGCAAGGAGAGTGGGGGAGGGAGAAGAAGGATTCCCACTGAGTAGGGAGCCCGATGAGGGGCTCCATCCCAGGACCCTGGGATCACGACCTGAGCCAAAGGCAGATGCTTAACAACTGAACCACCCAGGCACCCCAAGGTCATCCAACACTCTTAAAATGGATTTGTAAAGGATTGTACTGGTTTCCTAGGACTACTGTAACGAACTACTACAATCTCGGGGCGGGTGTTTAAATAATGGAAATTTATTGTCTTATAGTTCTGGAGGCTAGAGGTCAAAACAAGGTGTCAGCATCTTCATGGTCTCGCTTTGCCTCTTCCTCACTTGTCGGGGCCTGCAGCTGCAACACTTCAATCTCTGTCTCTGTCATCACACTCTATTCTTCCCTTCTGTGTATCTGTGATGCTTCTAAGGATACCAGTCATATTGGATTCAAGGTCTCTCCTACCTCATCTTAACTACTTACACCTGTAATGGCTGTGTTTGGTAAAGATACTGGGGGTTAAGATGTCAACATATCCTTCTGGGGAACATAATTCAGTCCATAATAAGTATGTTCTAAGTACTTTAAGATTGAGTTGTTACCTGGCTGGCTCAGTAAGTGGAGTGTGTGACTCTTGATCTTAGTGTTATGAGTTCAAGCCCTACTTTGGGCATAGAGTTTACTTTAAAAAAAAAAGATAAAATTGTCACAGTTTAAGCAACATAGGCACCATTTTATATACAGAGAATTAACCATCTGGTCATTCATGTCTCATAAAGTTAGAAGAAAAACAAAAAGTAGTGAGTATGTGAATATCTCAAGTTTTTCATCATTAGCCACACAGTTTTGGATTTTGCAATTTTTTTTTAAACTTAAGTGCTCAAGCAGTGTACAAAATGCTCAGAATAATCATGGATCAGTTCATGATAACAACTATTGTTGCAAAAACACTTAATAGTTTCATAAAATATTTTTGGACATGATTTCTTTCTTAACACTCAAAACAGCCCTGATATATTTTTCTTCATTTTAGAAATTAAGAAATTGACACTGAGAGGGTTAAATACTTGTTTAAGACATGCCTCCAGAAGAGGCGGTCTTTGGATACGAACCAAGATTGTGTTAGTAAAATTCTGGAGCTCTTATCACACATCTTGCTTGGTGCATTTTAATATTTAATGACAGTGATAAAGAAGATGGTAATAATGATAATTGCTAATGCTTACTGAATGTTTACTATCTTTGGAGGACAGTGGCAAACACTGCACATAATCATCTCTCATTTAATCTTTTCAAGAACCCTAAGAGGCAGGTGCAACACCGAAGCACAGAGATGGAGGGAAATTAGCCCAAGGCTACAAAGCTCTTAAAGGTGACTGCCAGGATACACACTCAGAGGTCTTACCCCAGAGTCTGTCCTCTGAATCACTTCTATGTGGCCTCCTTGACCTTGGGAAGCCTTCCTAGACAGTCTCCATTTCAGAGACCTCACCGCTCAAGTTCTTGTTACACTATAACAAACCAGCTTTAGAGGGTTTATTGTCATGTTACAAATTAATGTATGACCACCCAAATAACTTGAAGCAAGTTACTTAATGTCTTCAAATGCCAGTTGTCTCTAGTGTGAAAGAGAGATATACCACAGTGAGCTTAAATTTAATAATATATGTAAATGACTTGGTACATATTGGCGGCATAATAGGCACTCAACTTATTTTATTTATGAATTAACTGATATGATAGTTGATTGTTTAGAAGGTGCTCTGGGGCTTGGAGGAGGGGGCAATTGATTTTGACTGGTAATATCAAAAGTGTTACAGGATAAGTAACAGTTGGATCTTAATGAGAAAATGTTAACGGGTGAGGAAGGGTGGCTGTCATCTGAATGTTCAGTCCCTCAAAATTCTTATGTTGAAATCGTAATGCCTAATGTGATTGTATTAGGAAGTGTGAGGCCTTTGGAGGTAATTAACTCATGAGGTCAGAGCTCTCATGAAAGAGATTAGTGTTGTTATAAAAGATAACCCCCTACTCCCAGAGATCCTGCACCCCTTCTGTTAGTGAGAGTACAGCAAGACTGCGCCAGCTAGGGGTGCCTGGGTGGCTCAGTCAGTTAAGCATCTGCTTAACTCAGGTCATGATCCCAGGGTCCTGGGATCGAGTTCCACATCAGGCTTTCTGCTCAGCAGGAAGTCTCCTTCTCTCTCTGCCTCTGCCTGCCAATCCCTCTGCTTACGCTCTTTTTCTCTCCCTGTCAAATAAATAAAAACAAAATCTTAAAAAAAAAAAAATGTGCCCACTATGTACCAGAAAGAGGGCCCTCACTAGAATGTGACCAACCTGTGGCCTTGGTCTTGATTTCCCAGACTCCAGAACTGTGAGGAATATATTTCTGTTGGTTCTAAACTACTCAGTCCATGCTATTTTGTGATAGCAGCCTAAAGGAACTCAGACAGGACATTCTAGGCAGAGAAGTCTTTTGGAAATAAAAAGATGATTCTGCAAGCTGCCCCTGCCTCGAAGGACAATGGGGATCACAACGTTGAGCACTTTCATATGAAATTATGGGAGCTATGACCCCCCACATCTATTAATTCCACCAGCGCTGATGAGTAATTCAAACAACATCCCTTCTGCAGCTCTCAGCAGTTTGTAAGTCTATATTCACATGTGTGGACTGCTGCCAGTTACCCATGTCACTTTAGTAGTGGCAGAAATAGATGCCGCCAGGCACTGGCCCCTCGGGCCTTCTATATCTTAAGCCCAAGGGACTTACTTGATCCTTTTCTTCTCTACAACCGTCGCACATGCAGCCTGAGACCAATGAGCCACCATACCCGGAAGGGAGAGGTGAGCACTTTGGTTTGGAGCTGGCTGGCGAGGGAGCAGTTCCTTTATTTCCACAGGTACCCTGCTGGGCTGAAATCAGTGGTAACTCATTTCTCATTGGCCTGGGAGAGAATTCTCGTGTCTAGTCCCATTGCGCTATTGGGGGTGGGGGAGGGGAGGGAGTAAGAGTGCTGTTACTATTAAGGTCACTTGGAGAGAATCAGGACTTTTACAAGTCAGCAATTTCAGGATTCTTGTGCCCCCCTCCCCTCCACTGCTGAGTTACTGCTTTCCTGCTCCTGCTCACCATGCTCCCACCATCCAGATTCTTCCTCTTTCACTGTCCATGTAAATGTTATCCACTCTTCAAGGCCCACTTCCTAATGTCTATTGGTCTAAAACTTCCATGGCACTGAGCACATTAATTTTATTATTTTGGAAAAAGCAGAGGACTTTCCAAAAACTTGCCTAAAACTTGTTCAGAAAACTGGCCTAATCATCTTAAGAACTATGTTTATTTCCAGCTCTAGCATTTTATCACCTACTATTATGATCTAAGTTTTGTCTTTGGCAAATGAACTATATACAACCTATCCTACCCCAGAGGACTGAGGTGAAGCTCATATAAGAATGTAACTCACAAACTGTAAATCACTGTCCAACTGAGGCATTAATGTGGCATATTTTCTCTTCATACCTAGACAAGTTCTTTTGAGTATAAGGATCATTTCTTTTTTGCAACTCCCCCAATGATTCTTGATGTGCTATAATCACAGAAAGCATTCAGTATCTGTCAATTAATAAGAAACAGCATTACTTTTACTAAAGAAGAGGTCTTTTGGTCAGTTTTAGGAACTTTGTACACTCTATTATTAACTATAATTTAATCAACATATTCATTTACTGTTTTAAAAATTTTAAAAATTTAAAAATTTTAAATTTTAAAATTAAAATTCAAAACTTTTAAATTTTCAAAATTTTCTGATTTTTGAATGACATTTACAAACAAGTATTGTCTTTTCGTAGTCTTTTACAATCTAAATGTAATTTTACTGCTTATGCTAGACTTATTAGAAATATCAAAATTTTCTATTTGAAGTTTTTGATTTTAAAAAAACCCACTTATAAAACAAAACTGGAATTCTTCAACATTTTCGCATTAAAAATGAATACTTTTCCTTGTAAAATCTTTTATTTGATACATATGTGAAATTCAGGGAAGTACAAATCCTTTTTAATAACATGTACTCAGTCTTTGAGCTTATGGTGGATTTAGTATTGATGAAAATGTATTTTTACTATTTTTAAAATTTTTAATTTCAGTAGAGTTGACATGCAATGTTACATTAGTGTTGGGTATACAACATAGTGATTTAACAAGTTTATACATTATGGGATGCTCACCACAAGCACAGCTATCATCTGTCATCATGATACACTATTACAATAGCATTGACTATATTCCTTATGCTGTACCTTTTATTTCTGTGACTTATTCATTTCATAACTCGAAGCCTGGATCTCCCACTCCCCTTCACCCATTTTTTCCCATTCCTCCGTCCCTTCCCCTGTATAGGTCTGATTCTGCTTTTTGGTTATTCTTTTTTTTTTTCCAGATTCCAAGTGAAGTCATATTTGTTTTTCTCAGTCTGACTTATTCTTAGCAAAATACCTTCTAGATCCTTCCCATGTTGTTGCAAATGGCATGATTTCATCCTTTTTTATAGCTGTGTAGTATTTCTGTGTGTGTATCTGCGTACGTGCATCACATCTTCCTTATTCATTCATCTACCAATGTACGCTTAGGTCAGTTTCATATCTTGGTTGTTGTAAATAATGCTGAAGTAAATATGAGAGTGTGTATATCTTTTTGAATTAGTGTTTTTATTTTTGGGTGGGATAAATGCCCAGTAGTGGATCATATAGTACTTCTATTTTTAATTTTTGAGGAACCTCCATACTGTTTTCTACAGTGAATGGATGCACCAATTTATATTCTTACCGACAGTGTATGAGAGCTCCTTTTTCTCCACATCTTTACCAACTGTTATTTCTTCTCTTTTCGATTTTAGCCATTCTGACAGGAGTAAGGTGATAGCTCATACAGGTTTTGATTTGCATTCCCTGATGAGTGATGTTGAGCATCTTTTCATGTGTCTGTTGGACATCTGTTTATCTCCTTTGGAAAAATGTGTATTCAGGTCCTCTGGCCATATTTTATTGGATTGTTTGATTTTTTGAGAAAAATGTTGTAACTTAAAAAAAAAAAATTTAAGCTAAATCTGATTTTCCTATGGGCTAGAAGGCTATATCTGACATTCTATGACTTAACCACCACTTTTAATCAACTACAAATGACATATTTGTTTAATCTACACATTGCTTTCTAATATATTTTACTCAGAGAATCACAGTATTCATAAAAAATTTTGTTTAATAACTCAGTATCATAGTATGCACCTATAAAAGGAGAAAAGAACTCTTATTTATGGGGTGCCTGGGTGGCTCAGTGGGTTAAGCCTCTGCCTTCAGCTCAGGTCATGATCTTGAGGTCCTGGGATGAGCCCTGCACTGGGCTCTCTGCTTCACAGGAAACCTGCTTCCTCCTCTCTCCCTGTGCCTGCCTCTCTGCCTACTTGTGATCTCTCTCTCTGTGTCAAATAAATACATAAAATCTTTTTTTTTTAAAGAACTTATTTATTACTTACATTGTGTCAATCACTATTCTTGTCACTTAAAATACAGTTGATTCCTATTATTCCTGGATCCTGTATTTGCAAATGCCTACTCAGTTAAAATTTATTTGTAACCCTACAATCAATACTCTAGTGCTAAGTAAGGAAGTAAATCTGTGTAATTATGCATACACAGTTTACTACTAACTAGCTATCTCTCATGATCTATCATCCCTTTCTTCCTTCTTAGTAATCTTTCTGACATGTGGCCACCCAGAATGGTTTCCAAGTTTCCTTCAACCAGGTATTTTCATAGTACTGTATTCTAGTTAGTTGGAGGTAGGTAGAAGTAGGAAATACAATTTCTCAAAATGTCCATGAAGGAAAGAGACATGCCTTTCTTCACCTTGCTTTCTGCTGGTAGGAATGTGATTACAACATTGAGCAGTCATCTTGGATCACAGGTGGAAGTGTTATCATGAGGATGGTGGAACAACTGGGTAGGAGTCTGGATACCTAACACTGTGACAATAGCCCAAACCCTGGACTGACAACCTCCAGACTTCTTTCATATGAGAGAAAGACAGACCTCTAGCTTAAGTTTCTGTTATTTTGAACTTGATGTCACCTGCAGCTGAACCTACTTTAAACTGCAGCTGATAGAAAAAGTCACGTGGAAGCACAGGGCTGTTGCTGAGAGCTGTACAGAGCAGAAGTCTACTGGATAAGGCATCAATATGGGTGATGGGTAAATGGGGTTGAAACCTAACCTACTCACTCCTTTCCAAGCTTACAGCCATGTTTTGTTTATTAAGAACCTGATATACCAGTGGCCCTGTAGAAAAGTTAAAAAGTTTGTCTAGAATCAACACTCTAGAGCAGCATTTTTCAAAATTTCATCTGCGTACTCCTGGAGCCATTGGAAAAGATTTTAGGTAGTCTCCATTGATGCACTTCAAAAAAATCTTATTTAGGGATGCCTGGGTGTCTCAGTGGGTTAAGCAACTGCCTTTGGCTCAGGTCATGATCTCAGGGTTCTGGGATCGAGCCCCACATTGGGCTCCTTGCTCAGCAGGGAGGCTGCTTCTCCCTCTTCCACTCCCCCTGCTGTGTGTGCTCTCTCTCTCTTTCTCTCTTTCTGTGTCAAATAAGTAAAATCTTAAGAAATCGTATTTAATACTAAATTAAATGGGCTTGTATTTCATGATAGTTACCACTCCATTCTGCAAGTTCAGACCTCAGTGCTAAGAAGGGCAATGAGCAAGGAAGGAGACTGCTGAGGGGCAGGAATGAAAGAGAACAAGCTCATCAAACATGTCATTAGGTGGTATTTTATGGTGGCTAGAGTACAAGCTCTGGAGCCAGACTGCCTGTGTTTAAATCCTGGCTCTCTGTGACTAGCTGTATTTGGCCATGTTTCTTGACCTTACTGTGTGCCAGTTTTTTTGTAACAGAACTACCACAGAAGGATGGTGTGAGGATTTAAAATAATTATTATAGTGCCTGACACATAATGACCACTCAATAAACATAACAAACATAACAAAACACTCAATAAACATAAGGTATTAGCACCATTCTGGTAATTATTTAGCAAAGAAACCCGAAACTAGCTATGCTTGGCTGAAAGCTGCCCCCCCCCCCCCCCCCGCCAGGAATTGTACATATCTGACCTTACTTTACTTTAGTTATCAGGAAACTAAGGCTTAGAAAAATTCAGTAACTTTCCCAAGGTTATGCAACTAATTCTAGCCGAGCCAGAATTGAAACTCAGATTGGATTCCAAAGCTATGGTTTTTAACAAAGATAATTAAGAACAAGGCCTGCAAGATTTCGCAAGCTTCCTCTTGTATCCTCTTTCCCCAGTCATAGAATGTAGCAGCAAACTCTTTCACACTATAAGGAGTGGAGGATGGGTAGACTGGAGAGACTGAGAACAAGAACTGGAAGCGTGGGAGAAGTCTTGGGAAGTGGCAACAATGATCAGCCTGAGCTGAAAATCTGGCTGAGGCCCTGGCAAAATGAGAGAGCATGGGAAGTTGACCAGATCTGAAAAATGCCTCTTGGTGATTTATATGGAGCAGTGGACTCTCAAAATAAGTTTCATTTGTATTTTTCAGTGCTTCTAAAATGCTGTTGCATCGTGAAACACAAAATGAACCCTATAATTCAACAATTTTATACTTTCTCAACGATCACTTATCCGATTGCTTTGATAAATAAAGGATTTAGTCATCCAAACTATTTCTTTTTTAGAGTCCACGTCATACCTGTTAGGCAAGGAATCCGCCTTTATTGCAAAGATGTTATTTCAACAAAACTTTCAAACTGTTGCAAATCGGCTGCTTTGGTTTTGCCAGTTTGCAAAAAAAGTAGCTGAAAAGTAACTGAACCAGTTTCTTTTGAAACTAATTTTATGACTGAAAAACTTCCTGCAACCATCTGTATCTTTCCCGAGATTACTTTGTAACATTAGGGGACGGGAACACAAGTACAGGAATTGGGTGGTAAATTCCACTCCTGAGGTTATGGATTAATGAGTTATTCTGAGCACGTGCCTGGGGTTTGGTGAGAACGAACACTCACTGGCGAACCTCCTCTCTGCTCGCTCTAACCCAGCCACTTTGGCTGCACGTGCTGGCTCGTGCGGAAGGCCCAGCATCTCTGTCCCGAGGGCGGTTGACTCACCCAGCCGCCCACGTGGCCTTGGGTGGCCTCAGGAGGCTCTGGCGGAGGCCGGGCCACTGTTGCTCGCTCACCCAGGACGGGTGCGGCTGGGGCTGCGACGCTGCAACCCACCAAGGTGCGCTCCGCCAGCAGGAGGGCACCGCTGACACTGCGCCTTCAGCCCCGCTCTAGTCCCAAGCAGCCGCCGCCTCCCGCCCAGGCCTACTTCCTGCCCAAAGCGCAAGGGCATCCCGCTCGGGCCCGTTTCCCGCTGCCTTCGCCCGCCGCGCGTCCTGTAACCCGCGAGCCGCACAGAAAGAAGCCACAGAAGCGTCCCTGGAAGGTGGCGCTGGCCGCCGCACAGGCGCACTCCCTCCCCGGCGCATGCGTCCAGGGGCCGCCTCGCGGTCCCCGTCTCCGGTGACGTGGCGATGCGCAGGCGGAGCCAAGGTCGGTAGCTGGCGGGCGGGCGGGTGGGGGAGGAAGAGCGAGGTGAGCAGGGACGTCAGAGTGGAGAGCGGAAGGTCAGGGAGGCTCGGAGCGGAAGTGAGACTAGGGAGTCTGTCCGCCATTGTGGACCCGAGGAGCGAAGAGCGAGAGAGGGAAGAAGCGCCTGCACGCCGAAAAGAAGGGCCCTTTCCACGGACCCCGGAGCGCGAGGCCCTCTTTCTGGCTTCTGAGCGAGCGGTGGCAGCGGCGGCGGCTGGATCAGTCACTCGGCGGAGGGCGGCAGCCAACTGCTGTGAGTGCACGGGGAGAGGCCCAAGCGGCGGCGGCGGCGGCGGCGGCGGCGGCAGCGGCAGCAGCTCTCGGGTTGCGGTGAAGAATGTCAGCCACTAGCGTGGATCAGGTGAGGGAGCAGAGGCCTCAGGCTCGGTGAAGGCCCGAGCCCTGGAGCTCCACCCTCGCGTGGGGCTTCGGCTCCTCCCCGTCGCCGCCGCTGCCGGCCCCATAACGGTGCCTTGGGCGCAAGTTGCTGCGGTCCTGCCGCCCGGGTCGGGGCGTGCGCCCTGCCCCGGAGCCTGCGGCCGAGACGGGAGGCCGCGGAGCTGCGGTGGGTGGGGGAACGACCGCTCCTAGGGGCTTTAGGGCACATCTGAGGGCGGCAGACGTGGGGCTGAGACCAAACGAGCTCTCGGAGACGGTTTTCGAGTGGCGGGTAGGAGGTTTGAAGACTGGGGGTGGTTGGGAAATTGGAGGCTATGGAGGATGTAGTGGGTTTTACTCCTACGCGGATTGTTGAAAATAACTTGTCTTTGATAATGTCTTTGATTAACACACTTTCTCCCTTTTTTTCCCCCTTCTCATTACCACACCTTTCGTCTTGCTGCGCAGAGACCTAAAGGGCAAGGAAATAAAGGTGAGTTTGAATATTTTTATTTTATTTCCTAATGTTCGTCTGATGTCACTTTTAAACTTTGCCAGGGTCGTTTTGTTTAATTTTGCTCCAATTTTGTTGTTGTTGTTTTGAAATGTATGTTTAGAGAAATATTCATCACAGCCAAAGCAGTCAAATGCTATCCAAAACTTTGCTTTGAAGCCACTTTTATAGAAACCACAGTGTCCAAAAAACAGTTTTTTTCTTAGTTGTATTTCAGTTAAGGAGGTATTATGAATGTGGGGACATTTCTTTAATTTTGCAATTTATCCGTATTATGTAACTACTACCACAAAAATTTCTCCAAATGCGTACATATAAGTGGGTATTTTGTTAGAAAATGCAACTCAAGTTGTATTTCATGTCACACTAGTGAAAAACTGTACTGTTAACCACTGGTTCTAGTGAAGACAGTTACAATGAGGCAGTAACACGAGAGAGATCAAAACTGAACAGGCATGTCCTCTTGCTGTGTAGCCCTGATTGCAAGGTGTGACTCAATCTGGTATTTTAGAAAGGTCTGGGAGAGAAAAAAATCTGTGAGGTTTCTGCTCTGGCTGTATGATTTACTCTTCAGTTAAAAAAAAATAAAATAAACCATTGAAAGTGAAGCATTTTTTAAAAATAAGTGTATTTTGTGTCTATTAATATGGAACAATACAGTCAACTGACTGAAACATGACATTAATCATGTGACATTAGTAAGTATAGAACAATAACTGCTTTCTTGGGATAGTGCCAGTTAACATTACAGTGAATTATATATTTATAACATTTTGTACTAGGGCTTGAAATTAGACCAAATAGAATTATGCTTCCTGTTTTTTATTTCAATTAGTAAAGTATAACCTAGAAAATAAGATGTGCAATAGCTTTTTAGATGTAAGTCCAAGGTTTTTATTGGTGCTCTTTATATTCTTAGGGTTTTTATTTGCCTTTGCAAATTTGAAAAGAGTAGGTTCTGAGAACTCAACTCAGTTAATTTTCTTTGAGTTGTAGTAGTTTGAGAATTTGCACATTCCAGATAAATGGCACTGTATTAGTGTAGCATAAATTTACTGCTTTATTTTGATTAAAGATGTATTTTGGAGGAGTATATACACATTTAGAAGTTTCAATTTTTAGAGTTAAAAGTTTAATTTTAGAATTATTTTCTGTTGTAAGCATAAACCTCAGAATTTGGTATTGTTTGTTTTAAATGTCTTACAATATTTATTTGTAAATTTGAAAAGAATGATCCATTAATTTTTTTTTTTTGCTAGTCTGCTCATGAGGAAGTGTATAGACCTGGAGATATATGAAATCTGTGGTCATTATTGCCTAGCATAAATTATTGTATCCTAGATCTGTGGGGAGGTGGCACTTTGCAAGGCTATTTGAAATACTAAGTGTTTTGTGTTACCTGCTTTAAGGTAAGTATGCAAGTTCAATGAAGTACTTACTTGTTTGACAAAACAAAATAAAGCATCTATAGCATTGTAAGCCATTACTCAATTACTGTAAGTTTGATTGCGATATAGTCATTTCACTTAGGTATGTCCTACTGATATCTCTGGTATAAATTATCTATGACAATAATTGCATATTGACATTTACAAATAGTATTTTTTGGTTGTTAAAATAATTTTGGTCCATCAGCATAATCTCTTTTAGGTGTATCTATACACACACAGTATTTATTTGGATAGCTCTCTTTTCCAAAAAATTTTCTTTCTTTCACCCTTATTGTTCCATTCATAGTTTTATCCAGGGGTAGAATGTTGGACTGGGATTTCTAGGAGACCTGTGTTCTAATACTTCCTGTGGCTACTGACTTGCCCAGTGAGCTTGAACACATTGCACCTTTTGGTCAGAATTTCCTATCTCCAAAATAAAAGTGATAATTCTAGCTGTAAATCGTATTGTATATTATGAGGAATTACAATTACAGTAGTCCATTGCTCTAGTTGCCGTTTTATTTGGTGGATTTATTTTCACCTTCCTCACCTCATGTATTTTTAAGATGCAGGGAGACTGTTGCCTAAGACATGGCAGAAGGGAAAAACTCTACTGGCCTGAGTATTGGTAATCATTTAAGATGCTTTAAAATGGTAGATGCTGCAAGTGCACAAATACACATCTACATCACTTGTATTTTTATGCCCCTGCAGGGAGAATTACAAGGCGAAGGCAGCACCTCCAGTGAACTGATACAAGTAGCTATGTGTGTGTTTGAGAAAAACTACTGTGCCTTAGCTGACTTGGTTTTCAAGCTAGTAAAATTGTTTTACAGTTACTCTGTTTACTTTTGTGAAGCAGAAAGCAAAGTTTTTTTTTTTTTTTTGAACTACAGCATGAATATTCTAAGACTATGAGTATTAACTTGAATTCAACTTCTCAAACAGTAAAAATACATGTTGCTGAGGAGTTGTCAAAGTTCTGAAACCGTAATCCTTTTCAGATGACTTAATTTTAGAGATGCTGTTTTTCTTCTCTGAATTATCTTCATTTGACACTGTGAGCCCGACACCTATCTTAGTGTCTTTGATTTTCTAAGTTTTTTTCTGTATATCCTTAAGGATTTAAGTGCACTAACAGAGCTAAAATTTGAAAGGAATTCTGTATCTCTTTGTAAGGCAAAAATGCTGTCATAGTATAAGTAATAATTCTAGGCTTACTTTTTGTAAGTTTGAGTTCTTTTTAGTTCATAGATTTTCCTTATGGTAAATATTAGAACTCTGTTATCCTTGGCTAGTACTATCCAGTACTACCCTATCCAGTAGGGTAGTACTGAAGGATAGTAGAAATTTAAGGATAACTCACTATTAGTCTGTAATTTATTTATTTATTTATATTGGTTCATAATTTAAAACTGATTTTATATCACTTTTATTTATTAATAACCAGAGTTTTTGTTGCCAGAATAAAAGGATACCTCTCCTTTCCCTGCAGGCACCATAGATAAAAGTGTCAGATCCTGTACTCCTAGCAGCCTTGCTGCCAGCTTCCTCCTGGTGCCTTAAGTGTATAAATAGACAAATACATGGAAAGGAATTTATCTTTTCCCTCCTCTCTTCCCCTATCCCTTCCCAACAGAGAGACAGAATTATTTGGTAAAACTGCAGTTTAAAAGAATTAGGTTGAATTTGGCTGTATTTAGTGTTTCAGAAAAGTGGTGGAAAATGTAGTGTTTGGGCAGTATTCTTTTGTATCCTCTCCCCACAGTCCCTCAGGAAATAATTGCAAAGCACTTTATTGTCATTTTAGGCTTCATTTTATTATTAATCCTCAAAACATTCCTATAAGGAGATAGAGGGTATATGGTATTGTCGCTGTTTTTGTAGGTGGGAAAACATGATGCACAGATCTGTTGACTTTCCTAACTTGATGTAGTCAGGACCAGAGCAAAGAATCACCTGGCTCCTAAGGCCCATGTTCTATCTTGATTTGACTCTGCTTCATAGAGCAGAGGAAACAGGCGAAGAATCATGTAAGTCATCTGTTCTTTTTTCCCTGAAGAACTTGTACAGACTATGGAACTGGCTTGGATATCTTTGCTATTTAATGGCTTTCAGTCTCCAAGACATTAGATTGTCATTAAGTAATGTTCAAAAACTGCAGTCTTTAAAGACAGTTGAATTTCTTAAGGAAAGGTATGCTTCTGAAACTCAAGGGCTAGCTTCTTATTCAGATTCTAATTTAATGCAAATTGCTTGTCAGTATTCATGAAATACTTTTAATTAAATATTTTTTCCTTAGATTGACATACTCCTTGAATAATCTTTTAGAACTTTTAGACATATTTATGCCTCATTTATGCACAGACTGTAGACTGTATATTTACTTAGTGCATGAGAATATTTTGTTCTTAGTCTCAGCATCTTAGAAGAGAAAGAATAGAACAGAGGAAATGAGTAAGAATAGCACCATAATATAGATTTAGGTAGATTTTAAGTGAGTACTTGTTTAATACATTTTATGAGCAGCATGGGCTAAATTTCTGAGAATTAATGAATGCAAGAAATAGTTGTAATTTTGAAATGAGTAGCTGTTTCAGATAACAACATGTACTAGTGCCATAGTCCAGTGGTGCAGTGAGGATCCCCTCCTCCCCCAGCAGACCATGCATAACTGCCTTTGATAAAGGGGTTAGAATCTCTTGGGCTGAAATGATTCGTCCACCAGAAATAACCTAAGGTACCCCCCTCTTTATTTTTGTTTCTAGTGGCTGTTAACGTATTTAAATTCTAGGGAGCACATTTAGCTCAACCCTGGTTCTTGCAGTCCTTACCAAATACAGTTAAACCACCTCAGAGGAGCCAAGATCAAGGTGACCTTCATGTTGCTCTTGTGATTTGAGGGCAGTGTAGTATCATAAGAGGTCTACTTTGAAGGCTTCACAGAGTAGTATTTCTTTGACTGATCATTGCTACTCAGTGGGTGGCAAAGAATGAAGGGATTTTATCTATCTCTGCTCCCTGCCACTGTCAGCCTGTAATATTACATTTTTGGTCATCTAAACTCTTGGAAAATTAGGGAAAATAAAAATGTAGTGATACTGTAGAGGAACACACAACTTAAATCCATTGCCCCCAGCCTTAATTTATAATAACTTTGTGACACTGTATTTTTAAGCAGTGAATTTTCAGATTCTGAAGGGTTTTTTGTTGTTGTTGTTGTTGTTTTTAAGGGATTAGTCAACATCCATAAGGAACTTTTAGCTTTTCATCTCACATGTGTTTCAAAAGTAGAATAGTGTATAAAGTAGAATAGTGTATAAAGTAGAATAGTGTATTTAGATAGTGTCAGCATATCAGGTTCTAGCCTTGTAAAACTTTGGTTTATGCGGTCCTAAAGTAATTTTTAGTCCTTTTTGGATCTTGTAATATTTTATGTAATAAAATAGTCAAGAATATTGAATACTGTCTTTGAATCCTCAGATGAACTGAGGTAGGTACTGTTAATTATCTCCTTGAACGGAGAAGTAGAGTAGAGAGGCTAAGTCACTAACTAGAGATAACCCGCTTCTCATTGTTAGACTTGGGATTCAAACACAAGACCTTATTTCTAGTCTGTGCTCAAAGGCAGTCAAATACCATTCAGAAAGTAACAACTTTATAAAGCATTTTTGGAAATGATCTCTGAACAAATACAGCATTATAAATTATTCTCTGGTTTTCTTATGTGTTGCAAGAATAATCATGGTTATCTTTAGTGTCTTTGTACTTTCAAGAAAGTTTTCATAATTTTTTGGTTTATAACTAAAGGCCTTTTTATTTAGATTATTTATGATTTATTCATTGTGATAACTGCTTCGATGAATTTTAGCCACTTTCTTTAATTTGAAAACATTTAAGACATTTACTCTAACTTAAGTTACCAAGGAAAGTTATTTCATCCTTTATTTACCTTTCTTGTACTAAATTATATAGAGATTTAACAGAGGTAGAGAACATTGTTCAGCAATCAGTTATCCACAACACTATTTCAGGTGGTTATTTTAGATTCAAATATAGTATCAGGGAACCCTTCCAAGAATTTAACTGCTTGCTACAAGGTTGAAATTGAGATTATTTACATTATGTTTTTGGTAATGGGAAGTGTGTATATAGTTAATATTTATGTAATCTTGGGTATATACAAGATTTGTAAGTTTTTGTTTGCACATAAATATTTGTACCTAAATTGAGCTAAAATTTTTAAGAGGATTTTTTTTTTAAACAAAAAGAACAACTCAGGATAACTTTTTCTGAGTTGGTCAAAAAATACTGAAAATGTTAGGTTATTCTGTCAGTTTCATAAAGATAATTACCACACATCTAATATAAACATATTTTTTAGTTTCAGTACAAAACGGTTCGATTCATCAAAAAGATGCTGTAAATGATGATGATTTTGAGCCATACTTAAGTAGCCAGACAAATCAGGTAAGTCTGACAGTCCCATATTTAGGAAATTAAATTTACATTAGTATTAATGGATTTTTCAGATAGATACTTTAATTGAATGAGGCTAACCATAATATGTATTAATCTAGTGTGCCTGCATAATAGTGAATAACAGTTGCAGGTTTGTGGTACAGGAGAATTCTTTAGAAATTCTAGGTGGCTGAAGTTAGATTGTGAAATTAAAGATTTGAAGATGGACATTATTTGTGTATGGTATGGTTGGACTTCTTTTTTTGAACTTTGAAAGAATTTAACCTTTTAGTTTAATGTTGCTGCCATATCTTCATAGCTAAAGCAAATTATAAGGTTTAATTAGCTATGCATTTATGGGAAAGAACTAGTCATAACTTAAATTTTGGTTAAATGTAGTGTTTTCTCTTTTATAACTATTCCAATTTGAATTTCATTGATAATTAAAGTTAATACAACATAGGGAATAGAAGATATATAAACACATTTGCCTTCTATATTGTAGGCTTGGAAAATTTCATCAAATCAAACTGGTACTTTTGAGGTTCTTTTGTGTTTGGATTTTTCACAGATAATTGTGTGAGTTTGTGTACAGGTATAATTTAGATTTAAGCATTGAAAAACAAAAGAGAGTTCTTTGATCTCTTTGGTCTCTATATGCCATTTCTGCATTCATTTGTTTGTTAATATAAATTAAAAAAATAAACTTTCATCATTAACCAGTTTCTTGCAAAAGAATATTCTATAATAAAACTGCTTTTGTTTTTTTGCTTAAAAAAAAAAGTATATGAAAAATGTACCATGAAATCTTATAGATATTTTTTAAACGGAAAGAACAAGGAACCAGATATCATTGCAGGCCTTTAGAGTTGTAGGGTAAGTTTGAAAAGTAGTTCCCAATTTGTGGTATGTAGGATTGTTTTTAGGAGTGTAGAGAGCCATGATTATGTTCAAACTGATCTACCCCTTGGTCCTTTCTCCTTAACCACCCCCTTCTATCTGTTGATCTACATTCCTAGCTTGTGTTGGGAGGGAATAAATAAATGAGAAAGATTAAAAATGGGTGATAAAATCTATGAATGTTTGGCTGCTCATAAAAGAATGAAAAAATTCACTTCATACTTACATAATCTAACTTTATAATCTTCCCACTTAAAGGTTGTGAAATAACGTATAACTAGAAAATAGGAAGATCGTTGTTTTGAATTGTAGTGCAAGTTTTAAAAAAAATGTTCAGTATTCTATTATTTGGGCCCACATGGTAATCTCAGTTAACATCTCTTATGGCAGTGTTTCTTTTTGTTTAGAAATTCTGATATTATGAAGTGTGTAGTAGATACTGTCTCAAAAAGGTCTTCATGATCAGATAAATTTGGGAAATTGTTTTAAATATTAAGTAATTGAAATTTTTTGCTACTTGATTTCATCTTTATGTGTTATAATGTAAGATGATTTTCTAAGACAAGGATATAGTTGTGAAAATCCTCTTGACTTATTTGTTCAACCCCTGTCTTCAGGGAATTTTAATGGAATATAAATGTTTGAGAATTGCAACCAGTAAGAATCCTTTTATTTTACTTGGTAACAAATATTATATAATATGTTGTCAGAGGGGCTTAGAAGATTTTGTTGTTGTTGTTGTTGTTTGGCATTCCACAGAAGTGGTTCAGGCCTGCCTAGGGAAAACTAGGGGAGGGTACTCTTGATCCCACTCCTGCAGCAATCAGAGCTGTCCTCTGCTTTTTATCTGTTTTATATATTGGAATTCTGCATAAGATTGCACTTGTAAATAAAACTTTGAAAGTGTCAGAAAACTATTTTTTTTTAATGGTGGAAGAGATTTAGTGAACCCAGTTTTTAAATTATCACACTAAAGTTTCCTTATGTTGGGACAAAAAAATCTGTAAAAGATTTGTTTTAATGTGATGTTTAAAAAGAAAATCTTAATACTTTCTATTAATTGTTTTTTTATGGTATTTGTATATTCATGTGCTATTTAAAGAGAAGTTTTAAAATTTGATGCCACTAAGGCTGTTCTGTCCTTCCTCTCCTTGTCAGTACTAATGAATAGGTTTTTAGCAATTAGCTTTCTACAATACTAAAAATAATATCTGTAACCAGGGCACATACTTACCTTTGAAAGAGTCCTCACACTATAGCAAGTTGGAAACTGGGTTTATTGGAGAGAAAAATTGAAAATTACTTGAAATCTTAGAGATGATTTGTATGAGAATTTAAGTTACTCATAATAACACCTAGGTAAAGAGAAAATTTTTAAAAATTGACCCTTTAAAGCAGGTCAGTGAAAATGAAAATTATTGGTGAAATATCTCAAGTAATTACTTACATATTAAAATTACACAAGCATTTATAGTTCCTTGTTCTGATCTAGCTGAAATGTTTAATTAAAAAATTTTCAACTAAATGTATAACATGTCTTTAAAATTAAACTCCATTTGATTTTCATATTATGAATAAGAAAAATGAATCTTTTGTCTGGAAAAGTGTTTCAGTTTTTAGCTAATGATTCAAATTGTTTTGTATACTTGGATCTGATTCACATCAAATCCAGGGATACTTTAAAACAGGTTGTTGGCCTTCTGTGGTAGTGTATTATATTTTCTAGTGCTCAGTTTCTTAAAGCAGATAACTTTTGTAATCACTTGAAAAGTAAATGTTTATCCTTCGGGTCTTAAATTTAGTTCTCTAAAGTTCCTCAGAATAATCAGATAATTAAGTTGATTGGAAAGTTCAGGTTTAAATAGTACTGTTAAAGATGCCATGTAATTTGTGCATATAAATTTGAAGAACAACTTGGAAAAATTAAGTTTGAGTTTGTCGTCTATATGGGGAAATAATTCCTAGTCATGTTTGTCAGAGAAGTGGAATAGAGAAGGAAGAAAGGAAAAATATTTTGAATTTTGTTATTTATTGTCCTGGCCTTAGTTAAGGGTTTCATTTTTTTCTGCCTGTTGGAGTGATTTTCTAACTAGTAATTCTGTATTGTCACTCAGCAATCTTCTTAAAATCCAAGTCTGTGCCACCGTCATGTTAAAGAGTTAAACAACTTCATAAGAGTGGATACATTTATTGTATGAGGGTCCTTAAAATTGCTCCATTTCCCTCCCTGCCTTGTCTTGGTCAGCTTTCTCCAGTTTGTAAGGGAATAGGACTCACTATTTTCTAGGAATATAAATATTTTCCAAATATTTTTCTTTCATGATCTCACTTTTTGTATTTGTATTTATGATCTGTACACACACAGACTCCTATTTCTATCCCTTGATGAAGACTCTTGATTACTCAATTACTTGCTTCCCTGCTCTTTGTACTAGAATGCTTGTTTTGCTTTGTTTGTACTTCCATTACAGTAACCTATCAAATTGTAGGGGATATGTGTCTTCCCCACTAGACCTGGGAAGTGTTCCAGGTCAGAGTCCATGTTCTTCATCTTTTCGTCTCCAGTGACTGGCACTGTATCTGGCACATAGTAGGCATTTATTAAGCATTGAATAATGAATTGGGTTATCTGCTAGAATTAGGGAACAAAGAATTACAGTTGATGAAATACTTAGGTTAACTGGGTACCATGTATAATACATTTTTTGGTGACATCCTTGTGATTAGATACGTGTTGAGTATACTTTGTGAAAAGTACAATATTTTTTTTTAAAGTTTTAGAAGAAAATACACATAAGCATTAAAAATATTCTAAAACTCACTTTAATTCAGAAGTGAATTCTGGCGTTTGAAGTTCTCAAATTTTTAATGGAAAACAGTTTTTGTTTTTCTCTGTACGAAAGTGCTTTTATTGGTGAATTATGTCTTTTCCTTTCTAATTGAACTTCTGGGATATTTATAGTGTCTCCTTTCTTGGAAAGAAAGTAAAAATGGATCTTAACTTTCTTTGTGAAAGACTAACTATGGTTGAGTTGTATTAGAATGTCTCAAGTCAGAGCAGTAATCATGAACTTCTTGTTCAAGTTTTCTTTGAGATATTAGAGAAACAATTGATCTATATCATAAGGCTAAGAAATCATTATAAGTGATATTAAAATTTTGAGGAAGATCTTTTATTTTTTTTCTGTATTTTAGTTTTCAAATTAAAAAAAAAAAGGGATGCCTGGGTGGCTCAGTCAATTAAACATCTGCCTACCGCACAGGTCATGATCCTAGGATTCTGGGATTGAGTTCCACATAGGGCTTCCTGTTCAGCGGGGAGTCTGCTTCTCCCTCAGTCTGCCACCCTCCCTGCTTGTGCACGTGCACCCTCACTCGCTCTCTCTCTCTCTCCCTCTGACAAATTTAAAAAAAAAACAAACAAAAAAACCTAAAGGTAAAAGGCCTTACTCCTACGCTTCCATGTAGCACTTTGTAGTTAGCACAGTAGATTTTTTAAAAATCTTTACAGTTGGTAAGACCAGCAGGTATTATCCCTATTTTAAATAACAGATTCAGGGTTAGAGAAATTACATGATCTGATGAGATCACTGATATAGAAAGTAAAAGATTAAAGAATTGAGTCCATATCCTTGACTCCTACATCACACCAAGAGTTTATACTCAGTAAGATCTGGAGTAAGTCTGAAATTATATCATGTGTTTGGTTATTAATTTACATTTTAAAGGAGCAAGTTAAGTTGTATTAAATATAACTATTGTTGATTGAATACTTAATGTGTTTTAGGCAGTGTATCTTTATTTTCTTTTAGTAGATGAGAAAACAATGCACAGTTTAAGTAACTTGGCTGCTTTCATATAGCTGATAAGTGCCTGGGATGGAATTGAAGTTCAGGTACCTCATGGCTTCACTTCAACCTTGTGTTAAATGCCCTCCCCAGATTGTGTTTCTAAGTTTATGCTGTAGGTAAAGGGTTTGTGGATCTGTTGTTACAAGTGTGTTTCATTATATTCAGTGATTTTTTAAATCAATTTATATACTTCTATAAATTGATGTTATTTTTTTCCCTTCCAAATAGTTCTTTGACTGTGAGGGACGCATCAAACATTTCACATCATTTGGTTTAAAGGTTGCATATCTTTAAAGAATATAGTAAAATTTCACTATAGTTGACCAGTTTCCAAATTAAGAGTAAACTATTAAAGCAGTTATTTGAACATAAACTGTTACATTGATTATGTCTCATTATCACCAGGTTTGAAGTAAAAGTGAAAGTAAGTTTTCATTTGTTATTTTCCATCATCAGTAAGTGGAACTTTTGTTCCTCTTCACTACCAAGGTAGATTCCTCCGATTGATATTCCACATAGCTAGCAGAAATTAACAGAACATATTTTTTAAATATTTCCAGTTACAGTTGAAGCTCTACTAACTCAAAATGTGTTGACCATATCTTACTTTGAAACTCTGGAAATTTCCTGTAGCTTTGTTGTTATTGGAACCCAAAATGAAGCCTTGCCTTTAGAAACTGGTTGAGTACTTTGATGGACCTAAGAAAAAAAACATCTCATTCAGCTGAAACTACTGAAAAAACTGGAAAAGTAAATGGTTAGTGTTGTTTGATAAACTGCAGAAAGCTAGCCACTTACCCAGGATACTCAAGAAATACAGGTGGTTGCAGTAACACTGGACAGCTCTGTAGTAAGACAGGGACAGCAGTGTACATCTGCTTATTAGCCAGAGCTGTCTGTTTGATAGCAGTTGTGACTAATGGAACACATTTTAAGTAACTTAAATTATTTTGGGAAGAATACTTTACACGTGAAGTAGTAAAAATTACGATTAAAAAAAATAATTGAAAAGCTATCTAATATAAAAGTCCTCATACCCAAGAGTTTGGGCCTGGTCCAGCCCTATAGGTCACAGAGTTGGCAGAATTTGTTTTCCCATTCCCCAGAGAATATGGGCTTTCTTTTTTTAGGAATTAGTACAGATTAGATAATCAGTTAAAACAGGGTGGATAAACTGTAGCCCAGGGATCATAGTTTGTGCCCTGTTTTCTTTAAAAAAAAAAAAAAAACAAAAAAACAACCCCTAAGCTCGAAGCTTTTTAAAGGGTTGTTTAAAAAAGAAAAAAGAAAAAAAAAAGATGACTGAGTGACAGCAATAGATATTATTTGTCTTGCAAAGATTAAATATTTACTCTTTGACTTTTAGTTTGCTAGCGTGTGAATTATTATGGAGGTAGATAAGTTAGGAACTTGGTAGGTAACTGCAAAATTCAACATTTGTGATGGTGAAATAAGAATATTCAGTGTAAGTTAGGAGTGTAATTTTTGCAAAAACTTGATTATGAGGAATGAACTTTAAAAACTTTCTACCTCTGGGTTCCTGGGTGACTCATTTGGGTCTCATGTCAGACTCCCAGCTTAGTGGGGAGTCTCCTTCTCTTTCTCGCTTTCCTTCTGCCTCTCTCGCTTGTGCTCTCTCTCTCTCAGATAAATAAATAAATAAATAAAAATAAAAGCTTTCTGCCTGGTCTGATTTTCCACTCTCTCATCCAGGTAAGGACGTACTGAAGTCCAGATTTCAGTGCCAGCATTCTAAGTTAAAAGTTTGAAACTGATTACCTCCCTATTCAGCACAGCTCTCTCACTCTTCCCCTGTTCACTTTCCTATGTTTTGTGTCTCTAACTGTAGGTTTTCTTTTAGAATGAATGAATCGGTATTTTTCACAATGTAGGCATTCAGTAAGTATTTGTTTGAAATAAATAATAAAGTAATATGAGGATCTTTTTAGCAACTTCAAGAAAAAGATAATTTAAAAAATATGTTAATCATGAGCACCTGGGTGGCTCAGTTGGTTAAGCATTTGCCTTCAGCTTGGGTGGTGATCTGAGGGTCCTAGGATCAAGTTCTGCATCAGGTTCTCTGCTCCGTGGGGAGTCTGGTGCTCCCTCTCCCTCTGCCCCTTCCGCTGTGTGCTGTCTGGCGTGCGCTCTCTCAAATGAATAAAATCTTTAAAAAAAAATGTTAATCTATTATATATGTTATACTGGCTGACCTATTCATTTTTATTAAGTTTTTTAAGAGTTTTATATCACAGAGACCTTGTAGTCAGTCTGAAGCCCTATGAGTACTTTTATTTTCAGCAGATAATTTAGTGATCAGATTACACACGTGTGTGAGTGTGTGTGTGTGTGTGTGTGTGTGTGTGATCTTCATGGGTAGTAAAGTTTAATCATTACTAATTTCTTCAAGATTTTTTTTTTGAAAACCATTGCTGGTGATTATAAGCTTTCCTCAGGTTTCTCTTGTATTAAATATGGCAGTTAGTATTTCCAGTGTTGGTCTGTGTGATGATGCCAGTACTGTTGTGGTTCCCAAAATGTTCATTGATTTCCTTCATACTAATATTGTGAGCATTCTTTGAATATATTTTTAAATGTAGTTAGTAATTATGTAACACAGTTAAAGAATATATTCGGTCAAATTAGTAAACAGTAACACATTTATTTCCCATTTTGAATATCGTAAAATGTATTGAGTATATTTAAAAAGTCATTTTTTCTTTAAATAGTACTAAGTATTGGTTGTTTTTGTTTTTAAGTCCAAGTGTTGCTGGAAATACCCAGGAAATCTATGTCAAAATTATTAATATAAGTGTAACCTTTATTTGATTCTCATAAGTTATTTTTATATCAGTTATATCAGAATTATTTCAAAGGACAAAATATTAACTTTCTCATAGACAGTGGACAGTTTCAACAGTTGTGAGGTGTGTCGAAGTAACAGTAGTGATAATATCTCAATGTTCAAAGTTGGCCTTTAAAAGGAATTTCAAACGAGTTCCAGGTAGTATCTGTGATGTTACTGTTACATATTTATATTGATACACTTTCTTGAGTGGGAAAGTAGTGGCGACATAGTTCTAAGAGAGTAACAGGAAAAAGAAAAAGTTAAATACTTTTCTCTAGGGAACTTAGAATAAGAATGCCTATATAAATTAAATGAATAATCAGCCTTCAGAATGGTCCACCCTTATAGGGGGAATACCAGTTGTCCTGACTGGATATTTGCTTAATTTTTAAATTTTGCTTAATTCTATACACTCTAAAGGTCTGTCCAATGTTTTAAAAGTCACAACTAAACCAGAGTGAAAATCTATTCTCAGACATGTTTTTGGTCTAAGAAACCCATTTCAAAATACCCTTAATATATCTTGTTTTTATATTGGCTAGTAACAAAGTTGGAGTTTTTTTTCTTCTTTAAGTAGAATTTGGTGCCTTCATTTTTGGCAAATTACTAAATGAATGATTAGTTTGTATTCAGGACAAACGATTTAATAGCAGTAATTTTGAGGAAAATACAGGAACTAACAGTTTCCAAATTAAAATTCTGAATAGGAAAGTGATTTTATTGGGTAAAATTTGGAAATTTGAGTATAAAAAAAAGAGGCACCTGGTAGCCCACCATTAAGAAACCATAGTAAGGATTTTGATTCTTTTTTAAAATGAGCAAGACAAAACAAGCAAATTTAGATGATGCCATAAGTATAATCTTGAATTGTTACTTTCTTCTCAGTGTGAGCATTTTAATAAAAGTACAAAATTTAATTGCTGAATTGGATTCCACCATATAGATAGGTATACTATAGTTCCTCTGTTATTTGGCATAGCTTCCAGATTTGTTTAATCTTTGCATATAAATTTTTGGATACATCAGCTGCTTAAAATAAAGTTGGCTGTAAATGATCAATTTGTGTCTGTGAATTTATAATTCAGATTTTTGTAGAAATGATGGTATTTTAAAAATGTGCCAGAAGATCTGACTCTTAAAAATTATCCCATCCTACCCATCTCCTCCCCTCCCAAAAAACCCCTGTAATTTTATAACAAATATTTTAAAATTAAAATACCAGCAAATTTTTGCCTTGATAAAATTGGATTTGAACTTTTAATTTTATCTGGAATAGGTGCATCTTTTTCATTTATTTAAAACTACTTGATTTTAATTTTTCAGAGTCTTTTTTTCCCTTGCTCTTCAGAGGATATTTCGCTCCTGATTATGATCTTTTGTCTTCCAGAGTAACAGCTATCCACCAATGTCAGATCCATATATGCCTAGTTACTATGCTCCATCCATTGGATTTCCATATTCTCTTGGGGAAGCAGCATGGTCCACGGCTGGAGACCAACCTATGCCGTATCTGACAACCTATGGACAAATGAGTAATGGAGAACATCATTATATACCAGATGGTGTGTTTAGTCAACCTGGGGCATTAGGAAATACCCCTCCATTTCTTGGTCAACATGGATTTAACTTTTTTCCTGGTAATGCTGATTTCTCTACATGGGGGACAAGTGGATCTCAGGGACAATCAACACAAAGTTCTGCTTATAGTAGCAGTTATGGCTATCCACCTAGTTCTCTTGGGAGAGCTATTACAGATGGACAGGCTGGATTTGGCAGTGATACTTTGAGTAAGGTGCCTGGCATTAGCAGTATTGAGCAAGGCATGACCGGACTGAAAATTGGTGGTGACCTGACAGCTGCAGTGACAAAAACTGTAGGTACAGCCTTGAGCAGCAGTGGAATGACTAGCATTGCAACCAATAGTGTGCCCCCAGTTAGCAGTGCAGCGCCTAAACCGACCTCCTGGGCTGCCATTGCCAGAAAGCCTGCCAAACCTCAACCGAAACTTAAACCCAAGGGCAATGTGGGAATTGGGGGTTCTGCTGTACCACCACCTCCTATAAAACACAACATGAATATTGGAACTTGGGATGAAAAGGGGTCAGTGGTAAAGGCTCCACCAACCCAACCAGTTCTGCCTCCTCAAACTATAATCCAGCAGCCTCAGCCATTAATTCAACCACCACCATTGGTGCAAAGCCAACTGCCTCAACAGCAGCCTCAGCCACCACAACCACAGCAGCAACAAGGACCTCAGCCACAGGCCCAGCCTCACCAAGTGCAGCCCCAACAGCAGCAGCTGCAGAATCGCTGGGTGGCTCCTCGGAATAGGGGAGCTGGATTCAACCAGAACAATGGAGTGGGCAGTGAAAACTTTGGTTTAGGTGTTGTTCCTGTCAGTGCTTCACCTTCTAGTGTAGAAGTGCATCCAGTGCTGGAGAAGCTAAAGGCCATAAACAATTATAATCCCAAAGACTTTGACTGGAACCTGAAGAATGGACGCGTGTTTATAATTAAAAGCTATTCTGAGGATGACATACACCGTTCAATTAAGTACTCTATCTGGTGTAGTACTGAGCATGGTAATAAGCGTTTGGATGCAGCTTACCGTTCCCTGAATGGGAAAGGCCCACTCTATTTACTCTTCAGTGTGAATGGCAGTGGACATTTTTGTGGAGTGGCTGAAATGAAGTCTGTTGTGGACTATAATGCATATGCTGGTGTCTGGTCTCAGGATAAGTGGAAGGGCAAATTTGAAGTTAAATGGATCTTTGTCAAAGATGTTCCCAATAACCAGTTACGGCATATTCGCTTAGAAAATAATGACAACAAACCGGTTACCAATTCAAGGGACACTCAAGAGGTACCCCTAGAAAAAGCTAAGCAAGTGCTTAAAATAATTGCTACTTTCAAGCATACCACCTCAATCTTTGATGACTTTGCACATTATGAAAAGCGTCAAGAAGAGGAGGAAGCCATGCGTAGGGTAAGAGTATAGTAATTTTTTGTGTAGGGTTTTTTTATTGGGGTGGTGTGTATGGATGGGTCTTCTTTAATGTTACATTCTGAGTTTAGGAGCTTTACTCTAAAGGAAACCAACTACTTAGCTTAAAAAACAGAACCCTGCAAACTCCCTTCAGGGCCTCTCGTGGCACATGGGCATCATTTTCTCTTCCCAAGGGTCGTCCTTATTCTGAATTTGCCTGTTCTTCATACTCAGGTGATAAAAGTCATTGAGTTGTGTTCATCAGAGTTCCATAAGTTCTGCATTTATAACTAAGCAGATTCAGGAACTGGTGAGGGGCTCTAACACTAATACTAAAATTAATTTTATGCAAAAATGTGTTAGGTATTTGAAACAGCTTTTATAAGTAAATGTTTCAGTATTATTTATTTCATGTTTATGAGAAGTAAAACGGACTTTTTCCCTGAAATTTTTTTCTGAACCATTTTGTAATTTGTACACTTAAAGCACTTGTCCAAAGTATAGTAAGGATTTGACGTGAGGAAGACAACTTAGAGTTGGGAAGTCATGGGCTTTTAGATTTTGACAGCAGAATTTGATTTCTTAGTCTGTTATTGACCTTCTGTGGGACTCTTAAGGGAGACTTTCCTGAAGTTATACACTGTTTCTGCTTGATTCATATAGACCAGAATTTGATCACGGGGCGCTCAGAGCAAGACATGCTGGGGAATTTTTTTTGTGCCAAACCATGAAAAAAAAACTGGGATCCTGTTTTTAAGAGGAAAAGAAAGGAAGGATGGAGTAGACAACCAGCAGACTTTTTTCCATAGAGAGTACATTTAAATTTCTTTTCAAATGCAGCAGGGATAAAGTTAGAAGCTTTTTAAATAAATTATGTTGGTTACTATCGAAAGCTCTTATGTAGAAATTAAGATAAAGCAGAAACTTAACTCTATAAAATGTCAGTAATTTGTTTCTGTGTGTGAACTTACATGTCTTATGGCTTCTTGGTCTGTGCAGACAAGGGAATTATTTTGGTGAACATTCGTCACTGGTGAATAATAATTGAAATAATGATTCTAGAGCAGTCGTTTGTATACCTTAGGGCACTTAAATTATTGAGGTGCTTCTTGGAAATACAGGTTCTTGAGACCCACTGTAGGAAAATCTGATATACAGGTGGTCTTTGAACAATGTGCAGGTTAGGGGTGCCAAATTCCTAGTTTGGAATTTGTGTATAACTTTTTCCTCTCCCCAAATTTAACCATTAATAGCCTCCTGTTTACAGGAAGCCTTTCTGATAACACAGTTGACTAACACATATTCTGTATGTTACATGAATTGTATACTGTAGTCTTACAATAAAGTAAGCTAGAGAAAAAATGGTATTAAGAAAATCACCAGGAAGAGAAAGTACTGTATTTGACAGAAAAAAATCTGTATATAAGTGGGCCCACACAGTTCTTACCCATGTTGTTCAAGGGTCAGCTGTATTTGGTAAGGGACCTTGTGGTGTACATTTTTAACAAGCTCACCTAGGTGATTCTGGTGCTAGTGATTGCAGTTAATGTGGGAGAATGAGGAAAAAGGGATCAAAAGTATCTCCTGAATTTTTGAGCTTAGCAGTTGAGTAAATGGTCAGACTGAACAGCCATTACAAATAGTGGATCAGGAGAATGGATTTGGGATATGAAAAGTGGGGTGCAGGTTTTCCTTTTAGGATGTGCTGATTGGAAGATGCTTTTGAGATAATACAGTGAAATCTCTGATTAAGCAGTTAGATGTAGGAGTCAGATTTGGGAGCTTTCTGTTCTTAAATAGTTGTTTCTGTGAAAGTGGGATGAGATTGCTCATGGAAAAAGATGCATGGCAAGGAATTATTTCTCAACTCTTTTTTTCCCCTCCCACCACTTAGGAGAGGTCACCCTTGTATGTCTTCTACATTTCTTCCCTACCTAGTCTGAAAATTTAGTCCTAGTTTTATTTATATAATTGTCTCAGGAATTGTTTATGACAGTTACATATTTTATGTCAACACAGTGATTTAAAGTTAATAAGTTTTAAACTTTAAAATTGTACATTTATATTGTTTCATGGTTTACTGCCAGTCTTGATGATGTCTGACCCACCTTTGACATGTTTATTTTGAATCCTTTTTTTTTTTTTATTCTTATTTAACTTACTATTTTTTTTTTTAGGAAAATTAATTTGGTATATATATTTGTTGATTATATATAATATAAATAGAACATATTTGTTAAATCCTTCTAGATTCAGAAAATGTCTTTCTTTGGCCATGATATGTGAACAGCAGTTTACCTGGATATAAAATTCTTAGCTTACAAGTTTTTCATTCAGGCTTAGATTTATAGTTTTATATTTATATTACATTATTTATAGTTTCATATCATGGAGAAGTCTGAGGCCAGCCTAAATTTTCTTTCTTTGGAAATAGCTATTTCTGTGTACTACAAAAGATTCTTAAAATATGGACATGTATTTGGAATGTGTTTAATATGACCTCTATTATAATTTTCCTTAATACTTTGTCTATCCTTATTCCTTTTAATTTATATTTTCTTTTTTCTGGTTATGTCAAAAAATATAGTGCATCTTTGTCCTTGGGTGCTATTGGTTCTTTATCATTTTTCTCTGCATTCGGAGAATATTTGAATTTCCATGTCATTATTTTGGTTTGCTTTGTGTTGGTTTTGTGATCTGTCAAGTTTTGAATTCTTTGGTGACAATGTTAGTTTGCTTACATTATTACATCTAGTTCCCACTTATATCTGTTGATTTTCTTTTTTGTATTTGATCCAGAGTCCATCTTGTTCATTGAGCACAAAGCTGACTGCCTAAAGCTTATTTCTGTTTCCTGTATTTATCGTTTTTGAAACTTCTTCCTCTTTCATACGGTTTTAACTTGTTTCTTTTTTAAAATTTACATACAGTAAAATTGTAAATTCCCTTTTTTTGCCTCTTTGTAGTCAGATGCTTCCTTCCCCCTTTGGATTAATCTGTTCTCTGTCTCTGTAAGGCATTTTCCATAATGTCATATAAACAGAATTACACAGTGTGTAATCTTTTAAGACTAGCTTCTTTGACTTAGCATGATATCTTTGCAATGTATCAGTGTTGTTTTATATATCAGTTCTTTGTTACTTTTAATTACAAAACATCATTCCATTGTGTGGATTTATCACAGTTTATCCATCCAGCCTCTGAAGAAATGATTTCTGGGTTGTTTCCAGTTTTTGGAGAATGTAAATGAAGCTCCTATAAATTCGTGTACATATCTTTTTTAAAAGTTTTTTGTTTTTTTTTTTTTAAATCATGCAGTATAATTCACTTTTTTGGAGTGGGCAGTAAATGAATTTTAACACATTTGTAAGTTTGTGTAACCACCATAATCAGGATACAGAATAGTTTCATCATCCCTGGAAAACTGTCTTGTACTATCCCTTTGTATTGCATTCTTCCCCCATGTCTAACCTCTGGCAGCCATGATTTGGATTTATATATATATATATATATATATATATATATATGTGTGTGTGTGTGTGTGTGTGTGTGTGTATAATTGACAGTGTTAGTTTCAAGTATACAACTTCGTGATTCGACACTTTCACCGCAATAAGTATAGTTACTATCTGTCGCCATACAAAGTTAACTATAGTATTGTACAGTACAGTATTGAATATTTCCTGTTCTGTACATTTGGTCTCTGACATTTTATTACTAGAAGTTTGTACCTCTTAATCTCTTCCTCCTCTTTACTTATTTTACCCATCCTTACCTCCTCCCCCAGCTCCTGTACCTTTTTCTGTATTTATGAGTCTGTTTCTGTTCTGTTGTTTTTTAGGTTCCACATATAAGTGAGCAAAATCGTATGGTATTGTCTTTGACTTATTTCACTTACTGTAGAATAACTTCTAGGTTCATCCATGTTACATATGGCAAGATTTCATTCTTTTTTTTTTTTAAATGGCCAAGTAATGTTCTGTTGTGTGTGTTTGTGTTTGCCCCATCTTTTTTAGTCATTTTCCTATTGATGGGCACTTGGGTTGCTTGCATATTTTGGCTGTTTATAAATACTGCAGCAATAAACTATAGGGGTGTATACATATTTTCAAAATCATGTTGTTTTCTTTGGATAAATACCCAGAAGTGGGATTGTATGGTATTTCTATTTTTAATTTTTTGAGGCACCTTCATACTGTTTTCCACAGTGGCTGCACCAATTTATATTCTGACAAACACTACACGAGGGTTTCCTTTTCTCCACATCCTCACCAATACTTGTTAACTCTTGTCGTTTCGATACTAGCCATTCTGACAGGTGTGAGGTGAGATCTCATTGTGTTTGCATTTCCCTAATGGTTAGTGGTGTTGAGCATCTTTTCTTGTGTCTGTTGACCATCTGTCTTCTTTGGAAAAATGTCCGGGTCTTTAACCCCTTATTGGATATGTCATTTGTATTTTAAGTATCTTCTCCCATTCAGTAGGCTGCCTTTTAATTTTGTTGATGGCTTCCTTCACTATACAGAAGCTTTTTAGTTTGATTCTTTATAGTTTGATTAGTATCCTTTCTTGTGAAATGGTATTTTAAGACTCATTTTGACTTATTTTCTGTGATCATTGAACCTGGAAAAGGATCATTCAAGTCAGGTATTTGCTCCAAAACAGGGTTGTTTTTTTCTTTCTTCTTTTCAACGCTTAGTGTTAGTTGCATGTTCTCTTCCTGCTGCTCATGTGGAGATGAGAGAATCATGTTCATTGTTGACTTCACCAGTGTAGTGTTTCATCAGTCTGTGAGAATGAGAAGGGAGAACCAGTACATGGATGTGCTAGTAAGTGTAATTTAACTTTGCTTTGAGTTTGAAATTACCATGTAAGGTAACAGTTTTCCCTGTTTGTTAATTGTCTAGCATTTGCGGTACCATGTATCCTTGTCCAGTTTTCTTTCTGGTGCTGTTATCCCTTGTCCAGGAAGAATGTGTAGACTTTTATTTGTAGATTTTCTCTTAGATAAGCTCATGCTTGCACTTAAGCTTTCCAGCATAACTGCTTTTAAATACTCTTGGCATCCCAGTGATGAAGGATGTGTTTATTCCCTGTCTGTTATTGGTCCTCCTTGGCTAAGGAGGGTAAATCAGTGGTGTGTTGGTAGAATTTTTTTTTACTTGTTATGCCTTTTTTCTTTTTGACATAAAAGGATTTGCAAGTCATTGTTTAGTGTGACCCCTCTGGTATTTTGCTGAAATTCTTCAAACCTTGTGATATTTGGAGGTCATATTTTCCCAAGTGCATAATTCTTCGGTCTTTGGGTAAAGTAGGATTTCTTAAGACACACAATAGCACTAATTATAAAAGAAAAGATTGATGAAATTTGACCAAATTGAAATTTGTTTGTCAAGGGGCGCTTACTTGGCTCAGTCAGTACAGCATGTGACTCTTGTGTTGTGAGTTCAAACACGATGTTGGGCATGTGGAACTTATTTGAAAAAAAAAAATCTGTTCACCAAAAGATGCTTTAATGAAACTGGAAAGACATGCTAGGCACTGCAGAAATGTTGGATGTAACTGACCAAAAATTAGTATCAAGAATATGTAAAGAACTCCTGTGAATCAGTTTAAGAAAAAGATGAACCCAATTGAAAAATGGGCAAAAGATGGATAGTCATTTCATGAAAGAGGAAACAAATTTGGCTAATAAATATGTAAAAAGATACTCAGTCTTATTAATAACTAGGGAAATGCAACTTAGGACTATATTGAGAAAATAGTTTATATCCATTCATTTGGCAAAATTAAGAAATTTGATGATATAAGGTACTGGAGAAACTAGATCAACAAAATCTCTTCTGCAGTTGCAGATAGGAGCATTGATAATAGTATGTGAGGAAGTAGTTTGCATTCTCTTACATAAAAGCTGAAATTTCATTTACCTTCGAATTCAGCAGTTTTCCTGAATTATACCTAAGAGAAACTTCCAAATACCCGAGAAGACACACAAGAATGAAGTAAATAGAATGAAGTAAAAAGACTGGTAGAAACCTAAATGGTCATCAGCAGGAAAATAGCCAAAATACATTGGTGCCTTAGTAATAGAGTAGTACAGATTGAGAATGCAACAACATACATGAATCTTTTTCCCTTCATTATTTTGTTTGGAAATAGTTTTTAATTTATTTGGAAGAACAAGAATAATACCTGAAACACTCATGTGCCTTTTATCCAGATTAACCTATTAACATTCTTCCCTGTTTGCTTTATGTGTTTTTTTTTTTTAACAGTTTGAGAATAAGTTCCATATGTCATGGTTCTTTACCCCCGCTCCAAAACGTATAGTATATATTTCCTGAGGATAAGGATATTCTCTTATATAACCATAATATTCTTACCTATTGATCTACAGTGTCCTTTATGCCTTTTTTCTAGTGTAAGACCTGGGCTAAGATCAGGTAGAGGACCTAAAATAGCCAAGCAATTTTAAATAGTAAAAACAAATTTAGAAGGCTTATACTAATCTTTGCCTTGCAAAGGCAAAGGTTTGGGAAGATTTTTTTCCTATAGTTTTTCATAGAGTTTTTAGTTTTAAATTTTAGATTTGGGTCTGTGGTTACTGTAACTTTCTTTCATTTCTCTTCCTAGTGTGTTCATGTTTTTCATGAAGTTCTTAGGCCTACTTGTGGTAGAAGACAAGGACTTTAAGAAGCTAATTCCATCTTCTCATCACTGGGTCTTTGATTGATTTTTTTTGCTTGATTTTTTCTTCTGGTTATTTTGACATTGGAGTAAGTCTCCAGGTTACCTTGCCATCAAAGCACTCAGTGGAAGAGTTTGCTAGATGTCCTGTCAGGTTATATAATACTTAGAAAGTCATGCTCTGTCTTTTAGAGTAAGGGATATTGGTGAAACTTAAAACTGGAAGAGAATTCCATGCTAGTTATCATAGTATTTGCCTACTTCTTTATTCTTAGATTTGAACACATAAAATTTTTGATATATTTGATTAAAATCAAGCTTAATGACAGGAACAGCCAAGACAAACTCACTAAAAGAATTTAGGAAGCAGAAGATAATTAAAAAAATAAAACTAATTTGTTGTTAGTTTGGGTTCATATGTAAAAAGAAAACTAGAAAATGTTCTTAGAAATGAGAAATGTGAAATGTGCAGATAAAAGTTAGTGAGCAGCAGATAATAAAATGTTCATGTTTTAAGTCCAGTTGATCTGAAATTTCAAATCAAAGAAATTTCCAAATGTGGAGTAACAGAGATGAAAAATATATATAAAAGGTGAAAGAAGTATGGAAAGAGGGGAGAGGCCCACTGTCTTTCTAAAGGAGTTTTGAAAAAGTAAGGAAAAAACCAAAGGAAGAATGATTGGAGAAAAATGCCCAAAGACAAAAGATTTATGTTTTCAGAAGGAATGGGCTCAGGCTGAATAACTAGCAGTATTTTTTCAAATTGAAAAGAACTAAAGGCAGGATAAAGGGAAAATCTTAAGCTCCCTGAGCAAAAGACAGATTGCCTACTGCAGATGAAGGAGAATCAGATTATCATCAGAATTTTTCCATCTACAACTCTGGATACTCGTACGGAAAATCTTATTTTAGAATGGAGGGGAAGGGGGTATATAGAATTATGTTCTTAAAGATGTATGTCACATTATATCATTGAAGGGGAAATGCAAAATAAAGATTTCAGGTGTGCAGGAGTAGTCACATAGTCTTCATGAGAAAGTAACCTGAAGAGGTTTTTCAACAGAAAAAGGAATTCAATAAAGGTAACACCTGTTAACTAGTTACACTGGAATAAGTCTCTCTCAACAGGGACTGTGCATCTGATAGGTGTTCGTTGTATGTAGTTTACCTCAGGACTCTGTACATCTCCACTCAGTCTGTTAATTGTCACTGTGGTCTTTGAAGCCTGACAAATGAAATGAGCCCTCAATGGGGAACCAGTGACCTTGGAGAAGTGAAGGAAGCTAAAAAGAAAATAACATTTCTAGCCAATCATGTTCTCATTAGAACATAAGCTCTGTGAGAGCAGGGCTTGCCTTTTTTCTGCTGAATCCCTAGCACCTAATGATTGGCAAATAAGCAGATGATTAACTGTTTGTTAACTGGGTAGATGCTTTGAAGAATCTCTTTCCTTTTGTAAAGTTTGAAAGCTTGAATGAATTTTTATTTATTGGTTTAAATCGCTGCACTTTTTTAATTTAGGAACTATGTACTTGATCATTCAAGATACATAATGAATGCTGCTTTTTGGTTTTTCCATCTGTAGAAATGGACACTAGCATATAAAAGATTTAATTATAGTTAGAGCAAAATGTTATGAGATGGAATGGGAAAGAAAGATTTGAAGAAGGGTAAATAAATACAGTATTTTTCTCATCTTTCTAAAGGTAACATAATTAATTGTTCAAAGATGATATATCAAGCAGTTGTGCCTGGCATTATTATTTAGAGTCAGAAAGACAATCACTAAAACTAAAAATAGTGTGGCTTCTAGTGTAAGGAGGGAGGAGAGAAGGAGAATATAACATACCCATCCACTGTGATAAATTACCTGTCATATTCAGTGGGAATGGATAGTGTCTGCATTGAGAAAACAAGAAATACACACACACACACACACACACACACACACACACACACACACTCTCTCTAATATATATTAGTATATATACTAACGCTACTTAAATAGTGGCAACCCATTAGGAGGAGCTTAAAATAGAAAGGGTTAGAGGTAGATGGAGGAGCTTACTTTTTACTTTAACTTGCTCTTTGTACGTATTACTTCTAATAATAAAGCTAGTTTAATTAGAAAATGAAAGAAAACAAAGAACCAGTAATGTTCTGGGTATATTTGTACAGATAAAATAAATTCAAGTAGTCTGCACAGCAGAATTTACTTTTGACTGTTTAGATAATCCTTTTATTGAAATTTTACTTTTGTTGTACTTGACCATGAGTCATTTAGATCCTACTAGTTTCTTTCATTCTTATAAATCCTTATTGACCAGGAAACATAATCTCAAGTGAAATTTTTTGTTTAATAGTTCTTTCCTCTCCATATAGAAATTAGAGTTTTCAGTTGCCTGTAACTTTGAGATGAATTTCCAAAATGTGGCATTTACCTGTTCGTACAGAAAGGGATGAAAACCTGCAGTTTATGTAGAATTAAGTAAGACATAATTATAATAAATTTGTTATTAAGTGGTTTTAATTTCTAGAATCTTCTGTGTATTTTGTTCATGTATACTATATTATATTGTTAGGTATTTTTAGGCTAGAGTAAGTTTTAGTACCTCATACAGTATTTTTCGATTTCAGAATAATTTTGAATCTGAGGCGATAGGTCTATCTCAAGAGTAACCAAATCTTTGTTAATATACAGAAGTCAATTCAACAATAACTGTTTCTGTGACAACAGTAAGCATTTCCCTGACAGTTCCTTATTTCTTTTTCTCAAGTAGAACACTTGGTTTAATGCTTTTCCATTAATCAAATTATAGTTCTTAGGATCAAGAATGAGTTGAAGTCTGTGCTCAACCACCTTTTGGTAAATTTTTTTTTTATGGATGGACTTTTCTTATTTATGAAGTGAGTTGATTATGATTAATAGTAACAAATTCAGTACATAAAATCTTGCTTTTCCTTTGATGTTTACAGTAAAATTTGGAGACTATTTCTTTGGAAAGTAGATTTTGGCACCTGGATACCATAAACTTTTTTTTTTTTTTTAAAGTAAGCTCCACATCCAACATGGGGCTTGAATTCATGACTCTAAGATTTCACATACTCTACTGACTGAGCCAGCAGGTGCCTGGATACCATAAACTTTTTTATATTGCATATTTAAGTGACAAATTATCTGAGAAAACATTGAGTGACATGTTGTATATTCAAGATGATACAGTTAAAAAAAAGATGATACAGTTTTAATTGTCGTAGACTCTTGTTTTGAACTTGATAAATATTCTTTGTAGGCCACAGGTGAGAAAAGAGGTGCTTTGATTTAACATTTTATAATACTGATTTGTTTCTGTTTTTTTCTTGGATAAATATTTTTACCCCATAGGAGAGTTAGTGGCTGTATTTTGTTCCAGTGCTGATAAAGAATTTTTGGAGTTTTAGTTAAATGAACTATCGGTATTTACTGGATTAATTACATATCCTTCGGAGATACCACTTTCATTCCTGTAACGGTATGAACAGTCATAAAATTTAATGGTATTTCAGTTATTTTTCTTGAGCAGCAAATACATAGTTAACTGCAGGAACATATCTAAGTTAATATGAAATATCTTCTTTAGGTTTCAGGAAGTAACTCAAATTGTTGAATTATCTTTTCTGTTTACTTCTAATAGTTTATTTTAAAATTTTGATGTGCAATTTCTTTAGAAATTTACTTATATCGCACTGTATAATTACTGAGTGAAACTGACTTTACTGTTTCTTGGCAGAAAACTTTGAATTTATTGAAAGGTATTTCAGTTCTTACACATTCAATACTGATGTTTTTTGGATTTGAAATAACGTAAGGGAATAAAAAAGATTACAGGATATATAATAAAAGAACTAAGATATAACAAAGCTACTATTGAACAGTTCCACTTGTGAATGAAAGTCTGAAATGTAATTATTTTATTACTTTCATTTTATTGTAAGTAGACTAAAATCTGATCCAAAATGGAATTGGATATGAATTCCTTTGTTTGGCTTTCAGAGCCTCTGTTCTTGGGTCCCCAGACCATCCTTTTTAACCCACTGAGCCACCCAGGTGCCCCCCCCCTTTTTTTAAGATTTTATTTATTCATTTGACAGAGATCACAAGTAGGTAGACAGGCAGGGAGAGAGAGGAGGAAGCAGGCTCCCTGCTGAGCAGAGAGCCTGATGTGAGGCTCGATCTCAGGACCCTGGGATCACAGACCAACCTTTTTATATGAGAAAACTAGCACACATCTTGTGTTCTGGTCAGCCTATATCACCATATATTTTGATCCTGTATGTTCTTTTCTTAAGTGTGGTCCCTTACTCAGTCAACAGATAAATATTAAAGGTTACCAGTGAGCTGCTCATGATAAAGAGCCCTTTCTTTAAGGAACTCAATCTGCTTGGACAGACAGACATTTAATTTCTCTCAGTGAAATTTTACATTTGTCAATGTTGGGGACCTGCACATGTCTCTAGATGAATTTATTCTAAGTATTTTATATATGTATTTTTTAATTTTTAATTTTTTTTAGTGTTTTATATTTGTAAATGTAATTGTAATTTCAGTTTTTTCAGTTGTTCATTGCTGGTTTGTAGAAATATTTTGTATCCTGTGACTTTCTTAATTCACCTATCAGTTCTCTTAGTTCTAATAGAACATCCTTAGGATGTTCTGCCCAATAGATTGTCTGTAAATAGAGACCATTTTATTTAGTTTGATCTTTATGTTTCATTTTGTATGTGATTTTATTTTTTAATATAGTGTGTCTTAAGTGAAAATTATAAAACCAAAATAAGGCTACACATCAACAAAAAAGTTAATTTAGTGTGATGAATGATGTTACTTTGTTGAAACTAAATTACAGCTCTAAACATGAATTAGTCCTAATTCTAGGACTTCTTAGAATCATGTTATTACTCATTTGGACCTAAACTAACACATATTGTAGCTGTTCTCCACCATTTTTCACTATTTGAACTTACTCTTAACTCTTCCATTTTATAGTACACTTTGAGATTACTTGATCTTTGGTTGGTACAGATGAATTGTTTATAAATTACCAGACTGCATATACTTACTCAAACCTGAAATTCTTCTTTATTGTGTAAATGCACACTTGAGCACTGGAATCTTTTAAAGCAGTTTCTTTATTATAGTGTGGTCATGCAGAGGATCAAGAATGTTCCTTCTCACTTACATAGAAATGTAAGTTTAAAAAAATTGAAGAATTGGCTTCCCAAAACAGAGCCTCCAAAGCATAATCATTATCCTTTCCCTTGATAATTTTTTTTTTTAAATTTTGAATTTATTTTACAGTATGGAACTGATCTGTTTCCTTTGTATTCTTTGTCTTTTGCTTTCTTAATGCAAAATGATTGATCAAGTTTTTGGGATAGTGCAGGTCAGAAGCTTATCTCAGTATTAAAACACTTTAATGGATCTGGACAAATGTACAGGCTTTTGAACAGCTGGGGGTTTTATCCATCTGTTACTGCCCTTGTTTTGCTCTCTAGTGTGAAATTTTTCAGTCAGTAAGCCAATCTGAGTAGATTATATTCCTGGTAAGTAATTAATTTTCCTGAAGAATTGAATCTGTTATATATTAACTGTAGTCATTCTTTGTCTATAATTTTGTCTTTTTTTGAAACATGCCTATACCCCCACCCCCCCCCTTTTTTTTTTAATTTAAAAATGAAGTCTGATAATTTACTTGTTTTAACTTTGGGATGTAATTTTAACACTTTTCCCAATAAACATAAAAAGAAGCAGGGCAGCCATTAAATTAACAATACCCTGAAGAACATCTATGCATTTCATATTTCTATGGCAATATGATATTTAATATATTTGGGATTTGTATTTTTCTGGCTTTTTATTATGCTTTTTTAAAACTTCATTTTGAATAATTTTTAGATTTACAGAAATGTTACAAAGATAATACTGGATGTTTCTGTATGTCTAGTTTCTCCTAATATTGATATGTTACATAATGCTAATATGTTTATCCAAACTAAGAAATTAACATTGGTACAGTACTGTTAACTACAGATTTTTTTCCAGATTTCCCCACTTTTCCCACTAATGTCTATTTCTGTTGAATATCTGGAAACCCGGTTTTGCATTTAGTTTTTATGTCTCCTTAGTCTTCCCTAAGCTATGACAGACAATTCTTTGTCTTTCCTTGTCTCTCATGACTTTAACACTTTTGAAGACTACAGGGCACATGTTTTTTAAGGTGTCTTTCAGTGTCAGTTTACCTAATGCTTTCTCATAATTAGACTGAGTTTATGGGAAGAATACTGCATAACTGGTGTGTCCTTCTCAATCTAATTATAGATAATTTAATACTCAGTGATACTAATTTTGATTACTTGGTTTAGGTTGTATCTGCTAGACTTCTCTAATATAAGTATTTTTTTTCTCCCTTTGCATACTGTGTTCTTAGAAGCAAGTAAGAATATCCAGCCCCACACTTTAGAGGAGGAAAAGCAAGCCCTACCTCATGCAGGAAAGAATATTAAAAGAATTTGTGAAAATTTTTGTTACTTAGTTGTTATTTATTTGGCTCTTGTGTTTGTTCTTTTTCCTACTTCTAGAATATTTGTTTTGTCTTAGATCTATCCTACGGTTCTCTTATTTTTTTTTCTTTGTGATTTCTAGCTCTCTTTTTCTGCTTTGTAATTTGAGGTAATTTTTGGACTTAATATTCTACTCCTTAAATAAGGCAATGACCATTTTGAAGCCCTTTCATTCATCTACTGAAATTTTCAATTTGAAAGTCAGATTTTCAAGCTAGACAAAAGGTGTTTGTTGCATTTGGGTCTCAAGTGACTGCCTGCCTGCTTTCTCTCTTTTTGTCTCTCTTTTTCTACTCCCCCACCCCCACCAGGTATTCACTGGCTCTTTCAGCAGTTCTCTTTTATTGTACTTACATTCCTTGTGCTTATTCTCATTTTCTTTTTGGATGGTGAGACTTCTTAGATACACAGTTGCTTTTTCCCTTGTGGCTTATGTAGTCTCAGTTCTGGTTACTGAAATATCATTAATAGTGATAAACCTACCAGTGATTAAAAAGAAGTAAGTTATCTATTTGTAATGTTAAGGGCAAGCTTTTGGCTCTTCGGAGGACACTGAAGAAAATTTTGTTTTCCAGCTGTTTCCTAGGTAGGAAGTCTTAGCTCATCCATTATGCTCTGTCAAAAAGACATGGGTTAGCAAGTAAACTTCCTCCTGGAGCTCTTCTCCACCGGCCAAGTTCTGTGTCTAGGCCTTAGGTTCATACGTTGGTCTCCAGTGTCTACTCAGCTCAAAATGGGGAAGAAACCCTATACCAGAGATGAAAAGCCCTCAAATCTCCAAATCTGACTGGTTGAGGCCTAGCTGTATTATTAATGGAAAATGAGAGAAGGAGGGATCTCAGCAAATTGTTTTTTGAGTTGTCAGTCATTGTTAAAAGTGAAAATTCTGTGAGTCACTTTGGAAAGTTTGTGTCATAAAGAGTGTGTGTTTAAAGTGCCTTCTTCTGAACTATCACTAAAGACATAGACCTTTAGGTGTACTGGATAGGTGTACTTGACCATGCCTCCTTTGGTTTAATTCAGGTTTTTTCCTTCCTGTATTACTTCCCAACAACACACTAGTACATGTTATTTATGATGGCAGTTGTGTAATATGTATGTCATTTTAGAATAGCACAAGAAGTTATCACTGATAGCTCCATATTGCTTAATCTCATATTTCTAGTGGTCTGTAGTCAATAGCATGCCCATAGATCTCTCCTTATATTTAAATACTTATTTAATGTTAACAGTGTCAGGCTCAGTTCTAGATCTTGTTAATATAAATATGGGTTTTGTTGTCTTAAAGCCAAGGTATTGACCATATTCAGGAAGACCTGAGTTTTGTTGATGGACATTTATAATGCTAAGACTTCCAAATATGTATACACCCCCCGCCCTGGGCCTTTCCTCCTGTCTCCAGACTCATATGTCGAACTGCCTATTTGATATCTTCTCACAGCTGTCTAATAAGTATCTGAAATCTAACTCCCCTCTTTCTTTGCCTGCCCCAAACCTTCTCTATGTACAGGGCACCACTGCCCTTCCAGTTAAGGGGACTCATTCTTGACTCTTTCTTTCTTAAACTCTGTATCTAATCAGTTGATACATCAGTAAGTCAGTCTTGTTGATTCTGCTTTCAAAATGTATCTCAAAACCAAGCTCTACATCTTTCATCACCATCTAAGGGCTGTTATTATTGTTCTGGATTATTAACTGTGCTAGCCTTACTGGCCTTCCCAATCTCACCTTTGCTTCTCTACACAGTTACCAGCAAAACAGCCTTAGAAGAGATCCTTTTGTGACAAGTGAGACTAAACTGTTACTTTTTCATTCTTCTCTTGACACTGTTAGTATCAAAGTATTGCTACCCTCAAAATACTCAGGAGATGCTCCCCCTTTTTCTAGTCTCTGGAATAGTTGGTGTTAGTTTAGAATGATCAGTTCTAGGACAATTAATTAAATGTACATCTAAAACCATGTGAGTCTGGGGGCTCTTGGTTGGCTTTTGATCTCAGGGTCTTGGGTTTGAGCCCCAGCGTTAGGTGTAGAGATTACATACGTGCATGCATGCATACATACTTACATAGGTACATAACAAAAACACGAGCCTGATGGGTTTTTGTGTGGGGTAGTTTTTAATTGTTGATTTATGTTCTTTAGTTATTATAAGTCACTTCTGCAGGTTTTCTGTTTATTCTTGAATTTAGTTTGGTAAATTGTATGTAGGTAAATTATATTTTTAAGAAGTTGTTTTAAGGTTTTTTTCATATTGGCATGAATAGTATTTTTATTTTTTAGTTGTATCAGTCTTCATGATACTAAATGTATCTTCGTTTTAAATCAGTCCTTCCAGAGATTTTTGTTGCTAGGTTTTTTTCCCTCTCCAGACACTAGCTTTTCCCTGCAAACACCAATTTTTATTCTCTTTGGTTCTATTTATTCTTGTTTTCTGTTTCATTATTTTCTGCTGCAATCTGATTTCATTCCTTCTACTTTTGGGGACTTATTACTCATTTCCTAACATACTGAGTTGGATGATAGCTCATTACTTTTGAGCCTTTTTTTATTCTTTTCAGTTTTGCACATGTACATTCCTAAGTGTTTGGTGGGCCATAGACTAAGCATTTTCATTGTACTGATGTAAAAATTTTTGAATTTCCATTATGATTTTTGGGGAGACTTTTAGGAGTGTGTTTTTAGAATTTCCAAATGTTGGTAAGGTGTTTTGTTGTTGTTTACCTGTTTTGCTTCTAAAATTGATGTCAGAAAATGTGATGTTGTATGACGTGGACTCTTCAGTATTTATTGAGATTTGCTTTCCAGTCTGACATATAGTCACCTTTTGTGGTGGTTCATTGTGTACCCTGTAATTGCCTCGGTTTTCTGTATTATGTATATGCAGCCTATATTTTTACTAATATTTCCATTTTACCAATTACAGAGAAATGTGTTAAATTCTCCTGCTGTAATGAGAAGCCAGTCAAATTTTCTTTATAATTCTGACAACTTCTAATGTATGTAAAGTTTTTTTAGTTTAATATTGTGTCACAGCTTATTTTAAAAATGTCTGTTATTTAGTATGTAGTGACCATTTTATCTCCCAACAATGGTTTTTGCCTTTAAATCAGTTTTGTCTGGTAGTAATATAATTCTGTCAGTCTTTAGTTGGTTTGTGTCGTCTTATGTCTTTTCATTACTTTTAACTTTGTGTCATTATGTTTTAGGTTATTTTCTTGTAATCATGTATAACTGGATTTTTGAAGCATTGAATTGTTTTCATTGGTGAACATACATTTTTTTGATGCTTGATATAAATGTGTATTTTCTGTCTTATTTTGTACTTTCTAATTAAATGTAGATCATTCAAGCCCCCCGCCCCCGACCCATCTGTTCTATTGGATTGATTTTTTTTTTTCCTCTTTTTCTGTCCACTGAGTTGGAAGTTACACATTACACACATAGATTTATTATAGTACATGTGTAATTTTACATATTTTAAATTTGATCCAGTTAAAGTGCATAGTTGATTACTGTTCAAACTGAAATAGCATCTCTAACTTCTATTTAAGTAATACATAATCCTCATTGATACAGCTGATCATCTTCCTTCAGTTAAATTTCTCATTGTCTTACATATCCTTAAATAGTGCCATTTTTTTTTTGTCTGTACTTTTGGGGCTCTTCGTGGAGTTGATGAATTTCTCTAGATTTTTATATCTGGCTAATTAGAGCAGGTTTCAAAATTTTTCATACAAATCTATTTGTTTCCTTCAGTTTAAAACTGGATTTTATGTTTAGGCTGTTTTTTTCTAAGCGCTTAGGGCCTTTGTAAAATTAAACTGTAGCTCCCCAGTACCAAATTATCTTTTGTTTTTTTTATGTTGTTGGATTTTTGTTTTTATCCTTTTGAAATGTGATTTAATTAGGTAGCTTTGTGTCTGCTTTCATTTTGTTTTATTTAATTTCAGAGTCTTTCACTGATAATGTGTGTATAAAATGATTTGTAGCTATCATGTGGTAGGGCATTTATTTGATTAGCTTTCTGTATAAGTAGTGTTCTTCAAGTTCTAGGAGTAAATTAAAATAAAAAAGAAAGGAATTTAGTAACAAAGAACTTGAAAAGTTCTCTTTGGAATGTAAAATACAGTTTTCTGATGCTGTCACAGGATGGGAACTTATTTTGACCAGTTGCAAAGTGCATTCATATTTATTATAGAACATGTAATGCTTTTGGGAATATAAAATGGGAGTAGTGAAAACAGAGAGTGAGTCTTATAATTTGTTTAAACACAGGTGGTTTTCAAAGTGTGTTCTCTGGACCAGCAGTGTCTGGATCACCTGTGAACTTGTTTAAAATAAAAACTTACAGGGGCACCTGGATGGCTCAGTCGGTGAAGCATCTGCCTTTGGCTGGATCATGATCCCAGGGTCCTGGGATACATCTACACATCTGGCTCCCTGCTTGGTGTGGAGCCTGCTTCTCCGTCTCCCTCCTTCACCCCCTGCTTGTGGCTCTCTCTCTGTCAAATAAATAAAATCTTGAAAAATAATAAAAAAAGATGGTGCAAACAGACTACATGATGCTTGCACTTGATAGACATGCACAACACTGGTCATCCTTTTTTCACAGGCAGAAGTACTATAGATAAATATTTGGTTAATAAACATTGATAAAACATCACTCAGTTTAATTTTTGTTCAAGGGATTTCCACTTAAAGGAAATAATAAGTAATCATGTTTCTTGATAGGGAAAAGTTACAATATGATGAATGTGAGAATGTGATATAGAGGAAGTTTGTGATTCACGGTATTTTTTAGTTACTACTAGAATCTTAACGTAATACAACTTGAATGCAATTTAATGCAACTCTTCCTTTCCTCCTAACTCTGCTTAGCCAAAAGTTTTCATATTGCTTCAGAGGCCTTTTTGTCTGTTTTGATACCTCACCATTAAAAACTCATTGAAAGGCCTAAAAACACATTTCATATTCTCTCCTTAAACAAAATTTCTTGGGGTTAGGGCTGTGGAGAGGGCCATACTCTCCTGAAATAGGTCTTTGTGTTTGGATTGCTTAATTTTGAAATGTTTCATGGTAATCAGCCCTCTATGGTTGTGTGCAGGTAAATCTTTTTTACTTACTCCAGTTAGTATTTGAAGAAATTTTTATGAAGATGGTTTGCATTATAGTACAAATAATTTAAATTTTTAAATAATGGTAGTGTTTTATTAAAATTCTTTGTGTTTTTCTTTCAGGAGAGAAATAGAAACAAACAATAACCATATGAAGATGTCCTGTTAGAATTACAACACTAATGATGTAGACTCTGGAAATGCCTAATAAGTCAAAGAAGACATTATTAAAGCTTTTTTTCTGCTTAAGGTGACATCTTTGAACTCTAACACAGAATTGACTCTTCTTGTAATGGTTTTCATCAGCGCATCTGCCCTTATACTCTCACCAAACACACTTGAGAATTGTAACTTCGTCAAGCACTTTCTGTCCTGAAGCTTTTACCAGTATCTGCTGTCTTTTGTAATTATGCATCCTAGCTAAGGCACAGAAGACTGAATGAATGCAAGGATTCATTAACTCTTTGAATTTGTTAAATACTAACAGTTAACCATTAGAAGTGGTTCAATGATGTAAGAGTCACACTGCTTCAACTTTTTCTTTGTTGTAGTTTTTAAATTGTCAATTTTTAGCTCTTTGACAGATTAAAAGCAAAATAATCATGCCATATTTAGTCCTGGAGTTCAAGTCTAAATGTTTATGTGAAAAATTATTGTAGTAAACTTTTAATATGGCAAAGCAACCTTAAGCTCTATTTTAGCCAAATGAAACATAATCTGAAATTATATTAGAACATTTCCCTTGTCTTCAAACTGTTTGGTGTAACAGAATATTGATATGCAGCTTGGTGGATTTCACCAATTAATGCACATTCTTCTCCCCTCCTTCCCCCAATAATATGTATACTGAAAAATGTGCATTTGTCTGAGGAATTATTTTGTTTGCTACCACTTAATGAATCTCAAAATTTTGAGTAAATGTACCTCAGTCTAATCAGACTTTTTATGACCTTTATAACTACATTTAAAACCCTTAATTCCTATTTCTGGGTGTTTGCGAGCCTGATTGCTATCATGAAGTAAAAATTTATTACTCTAGGTATTCACTAGCTAAATAAACATAGTTCTTGTTTAGCAAGCATATACTGTTCCTCAACTCTTTTCTCCAGCTTTTGCAGTGTCCTGGCATCCTTAAAATACTTTGAAAATATGGCCTTGATCCATGGATTAAATCAGTATCTAAGTGAATGTGTTGATGTTTTATTGATCAGATCTATATAAATGGGAATACAGCATATATCTGGGTATTCTTATAGTTATCTTTTTAACATCTTATCTTTTTCATTAATTACATATCAACATTAATTTTGTAACTTGAAACAAATTGATTTTGTATAATTAAATGTGTCAAGCATCTGTATTAACTGATTTGGTGGCATAAGGTTATGAAGATAATGTACCGCCCCTTATATTACTGTTCCAAAAGGAGAAAACTATGTAGAAAGATACATTAAGGGTGAAAATAGCAATATAGTAGATTTGAATACCTTGATGTTTTGCATTACTCCATTTATGTTTACATCATGTTTAGAAATGTTTTCATTTACTATGGTCTTTGGTCACTTCAATTCAAAAATTTAGTGACAGATATTTCTTTGAGGCTTTCATTTATATAATTTTTTTGTACAATGTTTTCTTAAATGTACAAATACTGTATTCAAGTGGGAAAAAGTACAGTATTTGTAATAATTTTAGCTACTTCACAGTTCTTTGGTAGTCCCAGTGTAGTTTTATCAGTGTTTACTGAAGGGAACATCAAATGTTAATGGTGTATTACAGAATAAAGTCTTTCTTAAAGGAAAATTGCACCTATTTTACCTTTTTAAGAGTAAGCCATGAAATCTTGTAACATGTCTCTTAACTATTTATAATGAAAATGGGCATTTGGGTATAGTCACCATAGCAATGGTCTACATCCCTAAGATTATATAGGTAGGACATGTCAAAGATGACTGTTGTCACTCTGGAGGTCCTATTAGACAAAACTGTAAAGGGGTGACCTTGTAGGAAGGGTCTGAGTCCTCTCTCTGAGGTTCTCTTTTTCTTGGTGCTTTATTAGTGACTCTGAATATTTTTATAAAACTAGTTACATTATAAGTGGATTCAAACTTGTTTAATTTACATTAAGTTTCTATGTAAGAAGTGTCACTCTCAGCAAGCAGGCTGATTGCAGTAGCAGACTCTGATGTCAGATGTAGTTGAGTAGTCTATTCATGGTGAGGAATACATCCCAGTGCCTTTAACCTGGATTTCTAATATTAAGTGAAATGGGTGCAGCATTCCTTTGGGTGGGGGGGGGGAACAAAATAACAAAACAAAAAAACTTTTTTCAAAATTGGTATTTTTTTTTCTCATTTAAGTTTTCTTCAGAGCACCTGCCTTCTCTTCCTCTTTGGTCTGTCAGTGTATGGCAAAAAAAGTTTTTTTCTCTAAGCGAAATTATTACAGATTGTCTCAATAGCACAACTAACTAAATATTTCTTAACTGTAGGGACCAAAAGGAAGAGAACCTGGGCTCTACAGCAGGAGACACATCATCAAATGTTGGAATAATCACAAATTAAGACATTATTGGCCCAGCAAATTTCTTGCTTAATATTTTTCCAAGATCTGGTTTGATTGTTTCTAATTAAAGTTATCGTATGTGGGTATTTTATTTTGAAAGGTATTATAGTTTGTATATTTAACAGTAAGGGGGAAAATGTAACCAAAATTAGTATTCTTTCTCTATACATATTGGTACTTGAAGATTCCTTTCAGAAGAAACCCCAGCCTTTTCCTAATTTTTAGTACTTAATTCCTCATTTTAACTTGAGTGATCTTTCTAATTAAAAAGCTGTGTTCTTTTTGAATACCATGCATGGGGGTTAAGCTGATGTTAAAACAGTTTGCAATAAAAAAGAATCAGCTTAAATCATTTAATCATTTCAAGTGCATTCTGCATCCTATAAAAATAAGTTTGAAAAACTTAAGAGAATTGTGTTTTCATTAAGTTTTGCATATCTTTTGTTATGCCATGTAAATTCCCTTCTTTTTCGTATGATTAAAGAAAGGTTATGATAAAATGATTAGTTCATTTACATTCACTTGTAGCAATTACATGAGAAATTGAATTTTGTCGTGTTTGGGTTTGTTCATTCCTGTGAATGATGGTACAGTTAGGTGAGATTTTCTGTTATGGTACCCAAACTCACCATTTGGTCCTCTTTAATCTTTGAGGGTTTCAATAAAAATTGTTCACTCATATCTGTGTTTTTTCCATTTTATCTTCAAAAATATGTATTGCCTGCCCTATTATGGATTTCCTGATTGACGGTTCTCTCGAGTACAAATAGATTGTATCACTTGTTTTAGTTGGCCATTTAAATTAACTGAGGAAATTAAAGAGAGGGGGATAACAGTTTATCCTAATCTTTATCCACTCCAGTGAGCTTATTCAATTACATGCTCTTAATACTAAACTTAGAGAGCAAAAGAGAAAGAGGCCTATTTGTTTTCATGTAATAGGAGGAAGTGGTGGTACCAGCTGTCTAATAACCCTAATCCCCCATTCTTGGTACCAAGGAATGCTTTTCTAACAGTCTTTAAGTTATCCTTTGGGATAGATCGAGCTTATGTAGATCGTGATGAATCTGGCTGGTGCATTGATTATTGGCTGGGCTCTAAGGTACTTGTTCTGATGGGGGAAGAAACTAAAGAGTTTTGTGCTGTCACAACTTAGATTTGTAGAACATTGATGGCATGTGATGGGGGCACAGTTTAACAGATTCACCCCAGGTGTCCCACACTGGCATCATCAGAAACCTCCTTTTTACTGGTCATTTCCTAAAGGGAGGGTTTGCATCTCATCAGCATATTTATATTCAAGGCTACTCATTTGTTGGGACCCTAATTCTTACCTGCCTGGCTTTATCTTGCTTAGTGATGCTAGGTTTAGTAAGTCTAGTCTAGGAACTAAAATATTGTAGTCCGAAGTTAGGCTAACTCAAGGCTTTCTAAGTACAGTACTTGTAATTGCATGATCTTGAGGTATACTCTTTTCTCATTACTTTTGGTGTATTAGTGAAAAGTAGAACTATGTATCACCTACACGTGGTAGTAGCAGTTTAAATACAGTTTATTTTTAAAATACCGCACTAAGTTCAGAATTTGTCTACTCTCTAATTTGAGTTGCCTGTGCAGCATTGGGACTAAATGTAAATGAAACACTATTTTTGTAAAACCTAGAATGCAAGGAAGATATAAGTGCAGTTCATAACACTGACCGGTCATCCCTTCCTGCCACCCTACTTGCGCGTCAAAAGAATACCCCTTACATAGAACACACTTAGGGATGTAGATATTTGAATGTTGTTTAGAAACATTATTGGCTCTATCTGACATGTCTGTAATCAGAATGGAATTATTGTATAGTTGAAGATCTTAGAATTGAAAGTTGAAAGACCAGACTTTGAGTTACTTCTAACTGGTAGGTCGATACTGAGCAAATTTCCTTTGTTTCAGTGCACTTACCAAGAGATTAGTGTAGAATGCCTCCAAGTTCTGAAGTTTTATAATTTATGATTTTTTAAAAGATTTTATTTATTTATTTGAGACAGAGCACAAGGAAGAGCAGAGGGAGAAGCAGACTCTCCGCTGAGCAGGGAGCCTGGTGTGGGGCTCAGTCCTGGGACCCCTGAGACCATGACCTGAGCCACCCACCCACCTCTATAATTTATGATTTCAGTAGCTTTGTACACTGTGACTTACTTTAGCAGTGGTGAATGTTAGGTCTTTTGAAAAGTTTGGAAACCAATATAATTTTTAATAGTCATCCTTTATTTTCAGAATATAAGTAATGAAGACCCCAAGTTAGATTTATTTATTTTATTTGATGGTAATATGACCACTGCTTCCCTTCAGTGAATTTTGAAGTTCAGTGGTACAAAATCTCCATCTTTTCCATAGTATTGCTAAAAAGAGACAAGGGAATGTCTTCAAAGAAATCCAAAGTTTTTTGTTTTTGTTTTTTCATATTACTGCCATTTTACATTATCCTTATGGATTTTTTTAATCCAGTTTTTTTTAGAATAGTTTTACAGAAAAGTTGGGGAGATAGGACAGAGCTCCGATATACCTTGCACCCAGCTTTCCTTATTAACATCTTACATTAATATGGTATGTTTGTTACAATTAATAGACCAATTTTTATGGTACATTATCATACTTCGCTTGAGATTTTTAAAGTTTTACCTAATGTCCATTTTCTAGTCTGGGTTGCCATCAAGGCTAGCACATTACCTTTAGTTGGCCATGTCTTCGTAGGTTCCTCTTGGGTGTGGTGGTTTCTCGGTCTTATTTTTGAAGATCTTGACAGTACTGAGTACTAGTCAGATATTTTGTAGAATGGCTCTCTGGAATTTTATCTCACAATTTTCTTAGGATTTGACTGAGGTTATGAATTTTGGGAGGGGGAATTACCCCATAGGGAAATTGCCATTTCCATCACATCGTATCGAAGATGCATAGCCCCGGCATATGCTCGTTGATGTTGACCTTGGTCACCTGGCCGAGGTGGTGTTTCTCCATTGTAAAGTCACTCTTTCTCCTTGCTGAACTGTGCTCCTGAAGAGTCATAGTCTACACTTCAGTGGGCAGTTGTGTTCCCCCTTATCCCCGTATTTTTGAAGAAGAATATAAGAATATATTTTATTACTACTTAGCCTCATCCCAGCAGGCTGTGTCAATGCATTTTCCTTTTTGCTTGTATCATTTTAGAACTTTATTTTCACTTTCTCCTTTTTTCAATAGAACAATTGTATATTGGAGGAATTCCAATGGAGGAATTCTAATTCATACCTACTCCCTGAGTTCTAAATCTGTATAGAGCGATGATTTTAACAAAGGGATTGAAGATATATTAAATAATTTTTTTTTTAAGATTTTGTTTATTTGACAGAGATCACAAGTAGGCAGGCAGAGAGAGAGGGAGAAGCAGGCTCCCCATTGAGCAGAGAGCCCAATGTGGGGCTTGATCCCTAGGACCTGGAGATCGTGACCTGACCCGAAGGCAGAGGCCTAACCCACCGAGCCACCCAGGTGCCCCTTAAATAAATCTTAATAAAGGAGATTTAGATAAAGGCAAAATATCTTGATCTTAAGTATAAGTAAGAACAGATGGTCAAATCTGAACAAATTCAGATTTGGCTGGGTTGAAAGCCCCGAGTTCAGAGCTAAATAGTTAGGTTACAGTGCTTCTTTCCATTAAAAAGAAAGAGTGATTTAAATAGCTTGGCATCTGTCTTTTGATGGAATTCTTTTGAAATAACTTCTGAGTCTGCTGCATAATATTCTGGCAAAGAGCATGGACTTTGGAGGCCTACAGACTTGTCCTTAAATTCTAGGTCCATTAAACTAGATCCAAGCCTAGATTTCCTCATCAATTAAAAAATTAAAAAATAAAAGAATGAAAATATATCCTTTTTCAGAAGGATTAAATGCGGTAATACTCAGAAAGTGCTTAGCACAATCCCTGGACCTGTGGCAAATCTTCAAATATTAACTGCTCTTTTTTATTCAGAATTTAGAGATTAGGAGGATTTAGAATTTATTGATTGCCATTGAAGATTTCTCAGGGTAAATCTTCACTAACATGCAGTTTAGAGGTTGTAGAAAACTGATTACTTTCAATTCATAATGTTCTATTACTGAGATCCTGAGACACAGTCACTTCCTGAATAAAGCTTAAATTATCATGTATCTTTGTTTTGCCAACTTTTGGTTTCCAGAGTTTTAACTGACTGTCAGCCATCCTTTTTCTAAATAAGTAAAATATAACAACATAAAATTAGTTTCTATCTGGCTAGAGCAGAGCAGATGGCAGAACCAAAGGCAAATTAGACCAAAAAGAAAGCAAATATTGGGGAATAACATAAGAAAACCTATAAACAATAGAAGAACACTGAAGCCAAAGATGAAAGTTAGATCTTAAGAAGTTTTTTTACTTTGTTACAGACACTCCTTGATATTGATACCATTTAAGTGTGTTAGTATCCAATGACAACGCTAAAACAATGTAGTAATGAGTTTGATGCCTTTTATTCAAGGGAAAATAATCCATGGATTAGGCAGTACAGTGCCTCCCAAGCAGCGGAGCACGCTTCCTGAAGGATTTTGGGCAAGTGCCAGTTTTATAGAACGCTGGAAGAGGCAGGAGGGAAACAGGTCATGACTGGTTAGCAGGTCCTTTTTTCTAGGGTAAGGTGAGCGAGCTAGGTTGAGTTGGAGGACTGTGATTGGTGTGTGTGCGGTTTCCTTGACAGGTGTCTCAGGTGTAAGTGCAGGCCTACTTGGGTTCAGTTTCCTCACAGCCTGGCCACTGGGGCAGCCTCCATTTTGTGGGTGCCAAAATACAAATCAACTATCATTAATAAATAGTAAGGGCTTCATCATGAATGGTAACAATTTAGAATGAAAACACTAATGTGTATGTGTTACCTCCTTGTTTTATCAGCTATACTGTGCAATTTAGAAGCAAGAGGTGTTTGACATCCATGAAACAAGATGGCGGTTTTAACCCTTCTAGTATGTATTTGAAAGAAAGCTATCTTGACGTAAAAACTTTACAGGTAGAACTTTAACACGATATCATTGCATGCTAATATTGAAGCTATGATCTCCAACTAAGATACTAAGTGTGTTATTTGTGCTTGGGCTTGCTGTATGAACTGACTTGCATCCCCCCCTGTGAAGCACCCGGTGCCTGGAGCACACTCCGTTCGTTCATCTCGTGGCTATTCTGTAGTTTGTCCATGTGTGTAAGCTGCCCAAGGGTCATCTGGGCTTCTGTCTAAACTCACTGATTCCAGTTGTACTTGTTTATTTTATTGTGAAATTTAAATACGTAAACTGATAAAATGTGACTGAATGAGTTGTTTCTATGAAAACGTAAATTGGCGGCTTTGGGAACACCTGATAGAGGTGAGTTGTCTAATTAGGTGTAGATTAGAAAACTGTAAGCACTTGTCAGAGAAGTCAGAAAAATGTGCAAGTTTACACACAGTGTACGAGTGTATCTTCAGTTCTCACTCCTGTGGGAAATCTTAGGTGATGCTTTAAAGGTGAGGCATGGTTCATGGAAGAAAGACATCAGGGAACTTGCATCACCAGATTCCTATTCAAAGAAAAAGTCTTGGACATATATCAAATAATTGGTGAATTAAAGTATACGTCTCTTTTAAGTTACAATGCTTCAAGTTTGTTTGTATCACTTCTTATGAATCCATTCCTTAACTAACACCAGTTTCATTATTTAACACTGTTCATTTTTAAGATTTTTAACCTAAATTATTCTTTTAAAGTCCAAAAACTTTTTTGCCTCTGCATTAAACAGGTTAACCGTTTTCTGCATGCGGCTGCTTGCGTACATGTGTAATGATAAGCTGTTATGATATCTTTGCAAATAAATTTAATAAAGAGAAAGAAGTATTCATATCACTTAGAAAATGGAATGGGCTAGCACTTACATGTTTATTTCAAATACCTAAAGTGTAAGAAGTGTTTTCTGTATGAAATGCTGGAGAGAAGACATACACCCAATAACAATTACTGGTATCTACATTGACAGCCGCAGAACTCTTGTCAAGTCTTGGAAGTTGCCTTGAGTAAACCACTTCTCTTTTGGGAAGAAAGGCACTTGTTTCCTTTCTAAGAGCTTATATAAACTGATGGCTCCCCCCATTACTCCCTTTTTAATAAGGAAAAAAACAAAGGAAGAAAAAAGTCAGCATTAAGTAGTTATTTTGGAATTATGTTGCTTTGGCTTTCCAGATAGGCTTATTTTTTTTTCATTTTGATTTTGCTTGTTGATAAAAACAAACGAAAAACTGATAGAGTGCTTTCCTATAGCACATAAATGAAATAAATGACTTATTCACATTAGTATTTATTTTCAACTGGATTAAATGATTTTACAAAAGACCTTTTGAACAGCTTTCTCTCAAAGGTTCAAATTTTTAAAAGACCCATCAATACCAAGTTTTATTTACATCTTCTTTAGTTTTTTATTTACATCTTCTTTAGTTCATGTTTATAGTTGTTTGAGGAAACCCTTCCATTCACAGTGAGGTCTTAACTAGTTTCAAGGAAAATCTCAGATGTTTCATTATTGTGCATCTTTTTTTTTTTTTTTAACACCATTCAGGAACTTTGCACGAACTCACAGTAGACACACAGATTATTTACTACCTTAGAGTGGATCTACTTCCCAGTACTTACTGGACTCTCCAGTAATATATTAATAATAAATCTACCACCAATAAATGTCCCATTTGTAATATACAATATTCACAATATGTAATATTAATAATGTCAAATCTATTAACAGGTTGGGTAACAGTACTCAAAACACTTTAGTCTCAAGACCCCATTACACCCAAATTATTGAGGAATCCAAAGAGATTTGTTCATGTGGCTTGTATCTTGATATTCATCATACTGAAAGTTAAAACCCAAACACTTCTTGTGTTCAGTCTTTGAAGTATCACTTCCCATGTAATCTGGAAAACTGGACTTGTGCCCTCCTGAGAGAATGAGAGAGGAAAAGTCTTAGTGTGATTATGAATATATTTGGGCACTGCAGACCCCTTGGGGCACCACTCCTCTGAGGCACACTTCGTTGATGGACTGCGGGTGTTCATACTCCACTGAGTGAATGGGTATACTTAACAAGATCTGTCGAATCACTTCTTGAGTTCTGTCTTGGCAACTCCCCACCATACACACTCCCAGGGCCCCTTACCTTCCTGCAGGTGCATACCAGTTTTTTCCCTTTTTGATCTATGAACATAAAGTCAAAAGCACATCTCAGCAGATTCATTACAAGGGGTCTATTGATTCATTAGCTTTTAGTCATCATTGCACTTAAAAAATTTTTTTTTAAATTTATTTGACAGAGACAGACACAGTGAGGGAGGGAACACAGCAGGGGGAGTGGGAGAGGGAGAGGCAGGCTTCCCGCTGAGCAGGGAGCCGTATGTGGGGCTTGATCCTAGGACCCTGGAATCATGACCTGAGCCCAAGGCAGATGGTTAATGACTGATCCAGCCAGGTAGCCTCGCTGCACTTTTTTAAACATCGTATTTCCTTGCCTTATCTGATACTTTATTGCCTAGGAAAATAAGAACAGGAATGGTTTAACCAAAAATTAGTTTTGATTTGTGCCATGAAATTAGTATTGATATGTATGCATAATGAGTTTTTATGAGGATACTTGTGTCTGAAGGGAAATGTTTGTTTTCATCCTGGGTCTTCCTTACTTGTCTGCCCTAAACCCTGCCTTTCCCATGTAGTCAGCATTTTCTCACTGTGCTTGGCCTCTGCTCTTCTCCCTGTTTCACTGATTTAGAGCCAGAGAAATTGCTGAGTAATCAGTGATTGCTGTCTCCACTTTCCTCAGCTGTGTCTCCATTCCCGTTGTTAGGCAGCCTAGATCCCCGCTGGGGTCCCTGCCTTCTTTCTGCCCTGTCACTCTGCTCCAGCCACACTGGCTTTTTGTCCCCCCACAAACCCAAGATGCATTGCTACCTCCAAGTCTTTCTGTTCCCTGCTTGTATTGGGTATTTGCTCTCTTCTCTGCTGCAAGAACTTTCAGATAGTAAGTCCCGCATTGCCATATCTGAAGTAGTTACTCTGTTATACTATCGTCTTAACTCCCATTTTCTTCCTAGAACTTATCTAAATTTTTCTGTGTATGGTCTTTGTTCTGTAAAGTGTGACATTCACAAGGTTAAGGAACTTAGTCTTCTTTATAGCCTTAAACCCTGCCCAGCACAGAAAGTGCTTAAGAGCTATTGGCTGATGAGTCATTCACTCCTCCAAGCCTGTTCTTAGATTGAGGAAGGTGCCCGTCGCCATCACTGCTGAAGTGGTGGCCTTCATTGCCTGGGAACTGGGAAGTCAGCCTCTGATCTGGGGATGCACAGAGTAGGAGAAAGTTGGTGCCGTTAATTACTGCTTGAAAAAAAGCTATGTGATATTCATTTTCCTTATCAAGGAGCAAGCTGACTGCTTGATAATATCCCCATTTACCTTCAGTATTCTAACTGCTTTGGAGAACTGCCTCCTTTCCTCCCTCCCTCCCTCCCTTCTTTCCTTCCTTCCTTCCTTCCTTCCTTCCTTTTTATCCAAAATTGCTTTCAATTCTAATTTAAACTGGATTCTCTCTGGGTCAGATAAGGTGTGGGAATCCAGTGATTTATCTGAGATCATTCAGACTGCTGGAAGGGACCTGGGAGGTGATTCAATCACAGTTTACAGATGAAGGAACAGGCTGGAAGGTCTGATTTTTCTAAGAGCCCAGAGAGTGAGACAGCTAGGACTTCAAGCCCAGAGTTTCTCATTTCCACTTCAAAGCCAAACACTTCTAAATCTGGGCCCAAACCTTTCACATAGTTCACTTAGTTGACTGATCAAACAATCAAATTCAGCTGTCCATTTTCTCACTTGTAAAATGAGAAATATTCTCACACAGGTTTGTTGGAGAATGAAATGGAGAGGCCCAGTGCATGGCATCTTGAACCCCGTGACTTTTCAAGCTTTTCCTCTTCCCTCCCTCTTCTCGCTCCTGTGGTCCTGGCTGCCCACATGTGGAAGATCATGTTCTTCTCCTAATTCGGTTACTGTCTCTTTCCTTCTTTGCATCCAGCTGCAGATCTTCTTCAAAGCCTCTTCAGCTTCCACGTGACCAAAAATTGCCCACCCAAGTAAAACGTTAAACATTGCATTGTTAAAAATTAGTCTTATTTTTAGAGACGAAATATGGAAGCATATATATCGCTTTTCACTTCAGAAATGTAAACACTTCTTTCGGTGACACTAACCCCTCTACCATTTAGAAGAGGTTGGGTCATGCAATGATCATTATTCGTGGTGCAGGAGGGATGCTTTCAATTGTAGACAAAGTGGTAAGGATTTTATCGACTGACTCAGGCTACCCAGTTTAAAGGGGTTCCAAAGTGAATAATTACAAAATAAAACAAAGAACAGAACATTTTTGGAATTATTCAAAATGACAGCAGAGGGAGCTATTGAGGTTTGATTACACTTTCCCATTGCCCTGTTTGAGGTTTTTTTTGTTTTTCTTTAAACTATAATATTTCGACTTAGGCTTTCTCATCTCAATAGAATATGCAGGAAAACTTTTATCTTATCGAAGGATGTATATGCAGTTTGGGGGATTGCAAAAAAATGAAGGATTTTTTTTTTCTATCGCTCTCCCCCTCTTTCAATTCCCTTACCATCCCTAGAATTCCTATAAAAATGGTTGAGCTATAAAATAATGGTGGCAGTTTTAGAAACGAGTCTGCTTACTATGAATCTGGGTTGTCAAGGTCAGCTGATCTATAGGTCATTGTCCCACACGTTGTTTTTGTCTGACTTCCTGGGACCTCTGTTGGGTTTCAAAAGTCTTTCCAGGGATTGCTTGTATGATCCCTGTCGCTCTGCCTGGCTTCAGTTATATGGGATGGCATAGGAGACGTGGAAGGGTTAAAATTCACAGCACTATATGAAAAACTCTCATTAGAATGGAGGACTGTTACACCTAGGACTAGGGCTGCTGTATGCGTTCACGCATGTGTGTAGTATGTGGTGGATGGGGGTGAAATGGGTGGGCAAAAAGTTTGCTTTGGGCTTTCTCACAATCTTCTTTGGTCACATCTATGTTTATGATCTACTTCTGCTCTTGATACTTTTGTCTTTCTGACACGAGTGACTGTCCTGGTGCCTCCTAAGTGGATCCTCAGCCTCAGTGTACCCCCCACTCCAAGCCCGTAATCTTTGAATTCTTCTTCTAGGAATTTCTCCCTCTGGGCGTGAAATATGTGGGGATGTAGGGATGCTCCTTGTAGTATTATTTGTGATAGCAAATAATTAAGAAATGGAAACAAGTCCGTTTGCCTAAAATATAAACCGTGGAATTCCTTACAACGAAGCAGTCTACAGCCACGAATGCTTATGTGGAGAGATGTTGGTGTATTTTAAATTAAAAAACTCATGTCACATACGATTTGAGTGATCTGTACCATGAGTTTTAAAATCGAACACATAATTGAAATAGAAGACTTACATAGAATTTTTATACATAATTTAAATGTAAAGCAATTGTTTGAGGGATTTTATAGATAAAGTTTCTAGAAATACACGCAAGACATTCATAACAATGGCTAATTCTGAACTATGGTGCTGGACTTGCTGGGTATGAGGGCAGAAAGAGGAGAGATCTAGCTCTTTGTCTTATATCTTTAGATATACAGAGCTTAGAGCTTATACTTATAATTAATAAAATAATTGAAATTTAAATAAATAAATCTATTATCTTCCAAGATTGAATCCCAGCATCAATGTTTCCCTGAAACCTTTTGTAACTCCTTGGTCTGATTTAGACGGTGTTCCAGTAGTCCTCTTCTCTCCTTGGGACTGCTTCATGGGATAGAACCAGCAGAGACTTTATGTCAGGCATATCTGGGGCAAAATGATGTTATATTGGGCAAGATATTGAACCTCCTTTAACCTGAGTTTCTTCACTGGAAGACTGGGAACATTGACACCATATTGCAAGATAGTTATCGGGGTAGGTAAACTTATGCAAGAGCATGATGACAGGGAGATGGAGATGGTCAACAAGAGGTAATAGGTGTTTTTTGGTTTTTTTTTTTCTTAAGATTTTATTTATTTGTTTATTTGTCAGAGAGAGACAGAGAGAAAGAGCACAAGCAGGCAGAGTGGCAGGCAGAGACAGAGAGAGAAGCAGGCTCCCCACTGAGCAAAGAGCCTGATGTGGGACTTGACCCCTGAACCCTGGGATCATGACCTGAGCCAAAGGCAGCGGCTTAACCAACTGAGCCACCCAGGTGTCCCAACAGGTGTTTTTTCTGAGGATGAAGATTGTTTTCCCTATTCTTATAGCCTTGACACTTTGTTGAAGAAATGCAGTAATGCATTATACACTAGGTTTTTCTTCTGTGGTATGACATCATGCTCTAGACCTTGGTATCAAATTGTACCTGAATTATGTCTCGTTCACTTCAAGCTGTACTCTCAGCTAGCAGTTTGGATGAACAGTCTTGATTATGACTTCATACCAAAGGCTGACATGTTTCCAGTGGTCCTCTAATGACTTCCCTAGAAGGTGAGTCTAATGATGACCCCAACGCACCATATTAGGACAAACGCAGTTACGGAAAATTCACAGTGAAGACTTGACACTCTCAGACCAACTGCATAGGTAGTTTCTATACTGCTGATGGGATGAGTTTTTATCTGTTCCTGAGGACATCACCAGCCTGCATAGGAGATAGTGGGTGGTTTATAATTTTAACAGTGTTTCTCCCTCTTATGAGCTCCCCCTTTTTAAAGTCACTTCTCCCATATTGCTTTCTCTTATATTTTATTCTGAAGTCATAAACAGTATTTGTCCCATAGCAGAGTCTTGGCAACACAAAATTTTGAATGAATGAATGAATGCATGATTTGTGCCCAACTCTGATAATATTCCCAGGCACCTAATTTTATGTCATTTTGTTTAATGAGGTATAATCAAACAATTTCTTCTGCTTCTTGAGAAGCATGTAGATATGGCAAAAACCTGATCAACTTGATTGTTCCATAAAGATATAAATGCTACTGGCAGAGTTCACTTGTTTAGAAGGTGCTTCTGGAAGTTGGTACTGCATTAATGTGAGAAGGTGATACATCCAGGTGAGCAAAATGCAAGTCAGAAATAAACCCTATAAAAATTCAGTGCAGCCTGTCTCCTTCCAACAACAAAAGCTGGAAGTGTTCTTGGTTTTAACTTTCTGTCTCTTTTAACACTTTGTTTTTTTATCAGCAGTGAGAGATGTGTGATTTTGTCCTCTTTTTTCCTTTTTAATTTGATGAAGTGTTTTAATTTTTTCCTTTGTGACTACTTCCACTGCTTCTGTGTTTTGAAATTCCACCCCTATTTCAACATTAGATATGTATCTATTTTAAACTTTCCTAATATTTTTATTCTTTTATATTTAATTGTTTGGAACTTTCTTCTTTCTTTCTTTCTTTCTTTCTTTCTTTCTTTCTTTCTTTCTTTCTTT